>NW_022631119.1:4986652-5124787 GCF_010015895.1 Lontra canadensis | reverse complement strand
TTTAAAGATTTTATTTATTTGTCAGAGAGAGAGGGAGAGAGAGCGAGCACAGGCAGACAGAATGGCAGGCAGAGGCAGAGGGAGAAGCAGGCTCCCTGCAGAGCAAGGAGCCCGATGCGGGACTCGATCCCAGGACGCTGGGATCACGACCTGAGCCGAAGGCAGCTGCTTAACCAACTGAGCCACCCAGGCGTCCCAATAAATAAAATCTTAAAAAAAAAAACCCCAGATTATGGAAAAATACTATGTAGCCATTGGGGAAAAAAATGGGTATTTCCAGGATAATGATGATGATGATAGCAGCTAAAGTTTACTGAGCACTGAGGTGCCAAAAGTTGTTCAGAAAACTTACTTTATGTGAATTAACTCATTTAATCTATGTTATCTATGTTATATGCTCCTCCACAATCGCTGAAAGTAGAAAAAGCAATTTACAGAACATAAAGTATGACATGGGCCTATAGAATGGTAATAGATAACCCCCATTTTGGAGGACCTGCTCTGGGCTGGGCATGTCACTTTGGGCGGCCATCTACTTGATGTGCTTTATATGCTCGGCCCCCCAAATCCTCAAAATATTCCTGCTGGAATGCAAAGGACTATTTGTCCCCCTGTGTGGAGGGGAAAAGGCGCTCTGAGAGACGGACAGCGACTCACTCAGAGACACATGGAGAAGAGAGCAGAGACAGGCCAGGAGGGACCCAGGCCTGTCGGCCTCCACGACCCTCTCCTGGCTACATCTAGGTCATCGGAGCTTTTCACGACGAGCTCAGAGTTCAGGTTTTTAAAAGACGTAACGGTATTGTAACAGCGTATTTTGAAAGGACTGATGTTTTAGGAATATGAAAAGGAATATGTTGGGGCAAAAATTACATGTTTGGGATTGGCTTCGACATCATCCAGCAGTGGGCAGGAGTGAGGAGCAAAACAAGACTGGTACTAAGCTCTTAATTCTTGATGCCAGCTGCTGGGGCATGGAGGTTCCATGCACTATCCCACTACTGTGGCACTGACATTTACCAACACAGGGAAAAAAAAAAAAAAAAGTACATTCAAGGAATAGAATTAAAGGTGAAGTCCAGCCTCTGCCCAGCACTCGCCAGCCCAGTGACATACCAGCCTCGTCCAGAATGAAGCCACCATGGCGGGGTTTCTTGGGAGGTCGGTCGTCATCTTCTTCTTCCTCTTCCTCGTCATATTCTTCCTCCTCTTCCTCCTCCTCTTCTTCCTCAGGCTCTTCCTCCTTCTCACTGCCTGCTACACTCCGCCGCTCTTCCTCTACCTGGAGAGTCAGGCAGGGTTGGGGCACAAGGTTCTGTACCCCCAAATCTGATGCCAGCTCTGCTTGGCTAGTCATAACCCCCCCTGCTCTGCATATACTCCATTGCCCCCTTGGCTGGGCCTCTCTGCTAGCCATCCCATCTCTGTGACAGCACTGGTTGGATGTCATCCACCCAACCAATACCTGGGAGCTGGCCCAGACCCCTGCTCCACTAGACGTCCTTGCTAGCCTCCACTTGGCCTGTAAATGTAGCTCCATGAAATTTGGTCCTTGACCCTCATCTCTTTCCACCCGACAACTCCCTAGGCCATTGCATCCATTCCCTTGGCTGGTGGGCGTCTCTGTGACAACGATTCCTGTATCTCTAGTTCCAGTCTACACTGCTCCCCAAGGCCATGGCCTGCCTCTTGTTGCTCATTCCATGAACAATCTTTACTCCTTACCGATGAAACACTTCACACCACTGATCCTCCCTCCCTGGAGAAAAGCTCTTCCCTTAGCATCCATCACGGCACATTACTCTGGCTTTTCTCCAACTGCTCTGGCTGATCCTCTGCAAGCCCCTCTTCCTCTGCTCACCCTCCCATGCTGGCTTCCATCCCCAGGCTTCAGCTCGGGATCCACTCTGCTTCTCGCTGCACACACTCTCCCCCTGGGCCACTCTACCTTCCACAGTCTCAGCTCCTGTCTCTGTAGGTGATGCCCCATCTGTCTCCAGTTCACACTTTCTTCCACAACTAGAAGCCCCCATGTGTCAGCACCCTCCACCAATGGCTCCCCCAGATGTCCTCTAAGCCTTACACATACATATCACGTCCCTACACTGACCTCAATGTCTTCCCCCAGACCTGTGCTGGCTCCCTTTGGCTTCTAACAGGCACCAAACTCTTGGCCTGTTTTTGGAAAGCTGTCCCTTCAATCTGTCCCTTCTTCTCCATCCCTACAACCCGTAGCCTGGGCCAGAACACTGCCCTCTCTAAAACCTACCTCCTTGCCCAGCACTTTTGGTCTCTTGACTTCTAAGCCCTTTTTCCAAACCAGTCACAAAAGGAAATGTGATCCCAAACTTCAATCTTTTCTTCACTAACTTCAGGCCCTCTTGCCAAGCTCACATCAGTACAACTCATTTACCTGATATTTTCTTTAAATCACTCATCTTTTCATTTAGATTAACAAAGAAACTCTTCAGTACTTTTAAATAGTTCAGAAGTAAAAACATTTTTAAAGTTAGCCTGTCGCAAGCAACAAGTAACCATAAGGATAAAAGCAGGGGCACCTGGGTGGCTCAGTGGGTTAAGCCTCTGCCTTCGGCTCAGGTCATGATCTCAGGGTCCTAGGATGGAGCCCCGCATTGGGCTCTCTGCTTGGCAGGGAGCCTGCTTCCCCCTCTCTCTCTGCCTGCCTCTATGCCTACTTGTGATCTGTCAAATAAATAAATAAAATCTTAAAAAAAAAAAAAGATAAAAGCAAAACAATGTTATTAAGTCCTAGATGATACTGTTGCAGGCTGCAGGCTCGAAGTCAAAAGCCCGTTCTCCCAAAAACAAGGAAGCAAGCAAATTTCAGAAAAGTGTTCAAGGCACAGTGGCACCAAAGTCAAACTTTCTCCATGACCCAATCACAAAACAGGATGCGTAACTTATACAGGAAATAACTTCATGATGGTTCAATGTGGTTTAAGGGCTTGTTCTCCTACCTAAAAGCACCTCTCATCACCCCCAACCCTGTAGTCTGTTTCAAACATGGCCATGGGTCTCCAATGCCCTCAGGTAAAGAACCAACTTCCTAGCTGCCTACACTAGAAGCACACAGTCTACCCACTGCTGTCCCTCTCACCCTGCCTCTTTGGGTTCCCCCTTCCAAATGCTAGGCCCCAGCCACACTGAGCCACTTGTACCAAGCTCTCTCGGTGCTATCCATCACTCACGCTAGTCCTCTGCAAAAAAGCTATTCTCCTTTGCCTTTCACTCCTACTTCATAAAAGTACCCCCCGCTTCCAGGAGGTCATGCCTACCCCCGCCCCCAGCAAAATCAGGCATATCCTCTAGCTTCCTCCATCACAGCCTTGACCCAGTTTACCTCAGGCACTGATGGGTTCCCAACAACACCCAGTCCAAGGATGAGAACAGAAGACAATTGAAAGACATTTGGTATATATTCCTGACTAATCCACAATGTCCCACATTTTACCAACTCAAACCACAACAGGACCACAGCCTGATTTCAATGAACCTTGTCATCATTCCACTGGCTCAGTCCCAGCAAAACCTTCTCTCCAAACCTGGCTCCCCAATCCCTGAGGAGAGGGCTCCCACTACTATCTTTGTGTTATCTTGGGGCTTGAATGTGCTCTTCCATTGTTCATCCTCACAATCCCCTGAAGGAACCATCTGTTTATATAACTATCTCCACCGCAGGACAGAGAGCTCCATAAGGGAGCCAGCGATCCCAACATGATAGAAACTCTAGGAACATGCATTCAATGAATGAATGAGCAGGTTACTGGGGCTGAGAATGGTGAAACAGATCATCCCCCCAACAGGGGCTCATCATCTGCCATCCCTACCTTCTTCGTTCAACAGGGCCTGGTCCTTCAAGGACATGCTAACGTCTGACTGTCCAAAAAGCCTATCTAGTCCCATATCTGGCTGGCCTCTCACTGTCCTCCTGCCTCACCTGGTGATAGCAGACGAGCCAGCAGGTGAGTCAAGAGCCTGATGTGGTGCTGAGGAAGTGACATTTGCACACAGCAAACCAGATGTCCTGGCCAGGAAAAGGACGCCAGGATCCTGGTCTCATTAACACCAGGATTTAACCACATGTAGCACCCTGAAGCCATGAGTCAGAGAGACCAAGAACCCAGTGCTACTGCTTAAAGCAAAAACCCTTCCTAGTATCCTCCCACCTGCTTTACCCCCACCATGGCTTCCCAATTCCTCTAATTCTTCACTGGAAGCTGAGGACTCCCTACACGGCACAAGGATTGACAACCAAATGCCTACAGAGGCCAAGAAAAGACATAAGCAGGGCAGCTCAAAGGAAACCCATGGTACTCTCTGTTTATCTGATACTTTCCAGGACACAAGTACATGAAATCTTTCCTTTACTTAAATTCCCCATAAGGTATGCATGATGATAAATGGCAACTGATATATGCCAGAATTGGAGAAAATTTCCCATTCCACAGCAGGCTGACACTTCTTGAGCAAGGAGCTGCTGGACAGAACAACCCTGAGTCTCAGGTTGCTGGCCTCTCTCACTTTCCCAAAAAAGCAGAAAAATCATGATTTACATGAAGTAGCCCTTACAAGTGTTGGCAACTAACTTTAAAAAACCGATTCACGTTTCCAGAGGTTAAAGGAGTTATCTACAATCATCGAGTTATCTCTTCATTAGTTTGTTAACTGTTGCCCACTAAGTGTAAACTTCGTGAAAGCAGATTTGCCTGGCTCCACTCTCTCCAACACCTGGAAGAATCTGGAACACAGCAGCAGATGCTCAAACATTTACTTAAGGGGCGCCTGGGTGGCTCAGTGGGTTAAACCCTCTGCCTTCAGCTCAGGTCATGATCTCTGGGTCCTGGGATTGAGCCCTACATTGGGCTCCCTGCTCAGCGGAGAGCCTGCTTCCCCCTCTCTCTCTGCCTGCCTCTCTGCCTACTTGTGATCTCTGTCAAATAAATAAATAAAATCTTAAAAAAAAAAAACAACATTTACTTAATCAACAAATAAGTCAGAAATAAACAAAAGCAGAAAATAGTTAATAGCAGAATATTTAAAATCACGTATATCCCAGGAAATGTTTATTTGGTTCCCGAAACAGTAACATTCAATAGACCCAAAGCCAGAGTGACCCTTTCAAAACATGAGATCACACCCCTTCTTCGCTCCAAAACTAACTTCTCACGGCTCTCCCGCACTCAATCAGCATGAACTTCTCCCCAGAACCTCCAAGATCCTATATGATCTGGCTCCTGTTATTTCTTTGTTGCACTCACGCTGACCACCCAAACTCAACTCCTTGTTCTTTCTTCAACATGCAAACATGCTCCCAGCTTCGTACATGCTGCTTCCCCTTAATGCAACACTTTTCTTCCACAAATGACTCACTCCCTCACCTCCCACAACGTTTTTTTCAAGCATCACCTCTGAGATTCACCTTATTTAAAACTGACCAAGACTCCCTATTCCCCTTCTCTACTTTTCTCCAGGGTACCCTCTGCCTTACTAAACGATATACTTATCAGTTATGTTTATTTATGACCACACGGGCAAAGCCTTTCAAAATCTGTTTTGTTTTTCTGATGCAGCCCCCGGACCAAGAACTGTGCCTAGTACATAGCAGGCACTAAAAACATATTTCCGAAATGATGGCGCACACCCCAGTATAAAAGCTAACAATGAGTGCTTGCTATAGGCCAGGTCCTTTATACACATCACCTGTTATTTCACTGTACCTGGGGCATCCCTGCTTCCCCCCACCCCGCACCTATCCCTCTGCCTGACTTAGGCTTACCTACTTCTCTATCACTACCAACAACCTGGAAACTCCCAAAGGCCGGAGCTCGTTCTGATCTCCTCTGAGCTCCCACAGGGGCCTTTCTGCCCTGGTCCTGTCCCAGACGCGATGCCTCCCCACCATGTCCCAGCCACACACCTCGGCCTCCTCGCCGTCACTGCTGCGCTCGCTATCCTCCTCCTCGGAGAAGTTGCTGTCCTCGCTGTCCGACATCTTCTGTTCTTGCAGGAAAAGACGGCGGCCTCAGTGCGTCCCCCGGACAGGAGCCCCACCCTAGCCTCAGTTTCCCCGCCAGTTCCCGGGAAGAAAAAAATCCCTTAGCGCACTTCCGGCAGCCTTGTTCTGGCAACCGTGAGACCAAAAGACTACCCTCTAAGCCACCTTCCGTGTCCCCGAGTCCGGGCTCTAAGCCTCCCTGTGCCCCGGCGAACCCCAGTCCCGCCACCTCAGCGTCCGACCCACCACTCACCGCTCCGGTTCCACCTCAGTCTTCGGTACCAGCAGCTGTTCACACGACGCCAGGCCGGGACTGACGTGCCCTCTCGCGAGAACCTATTCGTTTTCATCGCCTAACGCGAGATTTCCGGGGCTAATCTCCGGCGACGCACTTCCAGGACGCCATCTTGAACGTGGCAGATCTGTCTTAACGTAGAGCATGGAGTCGACATCTCAGGAAGGTCAAAGAGGGGTAGAGTTACTCCCCTTCCCCGACAGGCTTTTCCAGCTACAGGAGTTCGTGCTTGAATTTACTAATGAGGTGTGCCAAGCCGTGAGGAGTCAGGAAATGACCAAATAATAATGAGTTAGCAAAGACATCAGACTTTATCTCCTAGACCCTCTAAAACATTCCTAGGAGGTAAGTATCCCCATTTTGCTGACAAGGAAACTGAAGCTCAGAAAAAATTAACTGCTCAGTGGCCGACTAAGGCTCCTCCCCAAGTTTGGGTAATCCTGAAAACCCTTGTTTTCCCTTACAGATCCCCAAGTTTAAGTCCATGTGAATTTACATATTAGTAATTATTTGTCTGATGGTGGCAAAGAGGACCGGGCATGAGAGAGAGCGGTAAGAAAAATTAATCAGATGAAGGGGGAAACAGATCAGAAACCTTTAAAAACACATTGCTAAAATTTCTTGCATAAGCATTGAGACACCTGGATTCAATTTACAGAAATTTAATATGCACCTAGTTACAGGGTAGTATAGTGTGGTTGGCCCACCAGCTGGCTCACAGGACAGCTACCAGGGAATGAGTATACCACACGTGCGTGTCTATAGGAGCACACACTCCCTGATCCAACAACCCCAGACTGAAACCAAGGCGGAGGTGGGGAGGAAATCCTGGTTGTTCTATAACAATGTTTCCCCTTCTTTTTTTTTTTTTAAATATATTTATTTATTTGACAGATCACAAGTAGACAGAGAGGCAGGCAGAGAGAGAGATGGGGAAGCAGGCTCCCCGCTGAGCAGGGAGCCCGATGTGGGGCTCGACCCCAGGACCTGAGATCATGACCTGAGCCAAAGGCAGAGGCTTAACCCACTGAGCCACCCAGGTGCCCCAATGTTTCCCCTTCTTAAAGGAAGCTTGGTTCCTTTAAACAGCAGCTCTTCAAAACAGGATTCCACATAAAAAATGCCTATTGACGTCGCTGCAGGAATGAGAGGCAATAGTAATTTCCCTGCCACAGGAAGTTTGGTGTGTCCGTGGTTCCCAACGCTCAACCCCAGCATTACAGAAGAAGATGCAAGAAGAGAGCAATGCACGGTAGCTGCAAAGTGGAAACAACCCGATAGCCATCATAAAGACAGTGGATAAACAAATTGGGGTGCATCTATACAATGGGATAGTAATAACCTTTTGATAAGCACATGAATAAATCTCAAAAACTTCATGCTGAGTGAAAGAAGCCAAACACTAGCATGGATATATGTACCTACTACAATTCCCTTCATATGAAACTCTAGAGAAAGCAAAACTGATCTCTACACTCAGCAGATTAGTGAGTGTCTACGACTGGAGGTGAAGACTGACAGGGAAGGGACATGAGGGACGCTCTGGGGTGATGGAAATGTGGCTGTGTGTATACCTTTGTCAGAACTCATTGAAATGTGCACTTAAAATGTATGCTATCTATCTGTAAATTACACCTCAATGAAGTTGATTTTAAATCTATGGTGTTCAGAATCCACTAGAGACCAATTATCAAAATCTCTGGGTTGGGGCCTAACCATCAGTATTACTTCAAAGCTCTCCAGGTGGTAATTATTTGCAGTCAGAGACTTGAGGTACAAGACTCCCCTTGTCCTCTAGGGGTAGGATTAGGTTAGAAGACACCTATGCCATGCTGTGTCCCTTCCTCATAGAGGAGAGAGGAGGGAGTATCTGAGAGGGAGAACAGGACCAGATGGGGGCCCCCCACACCCTAGGAGGCCAGAGATTTCAGGCTTCAGATCTTATCTTCCTCCTTCTCTCCTCTTCCCCTTGGCTCCTTGGACTGCACATGAAGTCCTCTGGCCTAGAAGGAGAAGGCTTAGGACTGGAAGCTGGGGCTAGAGACCACATCCTCTCCCCCTCTCTCCAACAAGCCTCTCCAGCAGCAGTACCAGGCAGTCTGTGTCCTCCCAGACTCATGCCAAGGGCCGGTGCCGAGCACATGCCCCCTGTAATAACTCCAAGAGCTTGGCCAGAAAGAGAGGAACAGGTCTCTGGGGATGTCCTTCACAGGGTGGACAAGGGCCCTGGCCAGTCACCCACAGCCGGGACCCCAGTGCATCCAGCAGACGCTGTAGCCGGAACACGGCAATCCCCAGGGATGGGCCCTCTTCGAACTGGATCACAGACAGCTCCAGCCGGAAGCACCCTAGAGTCTCAGCAGGACACACCTGTGGGGACAGAGTGACTTGGTGTCTCTGGGCAAGGGTCTGATCCCAAATCCCCAGTTCTGAATTAGGGCCTGGGACAATCAACCCACTTCATCTCTTTGGCCCTCAGTTTTCTCATTTGTAAAAGAGAACTCTGAAGAATTCCTAATTTCAGGGCTGATGCCCGCCTATACCTAGGAAATGATACTTCCTTCTTAAAACACTTGGAAGTGCTGATTTTGTTAGAACAAGATACATTACCTCTCTCTACCAGAAATTGACGAGCACATCCAGGGTATGAATACTGCTCTTGTGGACGCGCGACCCTTGTGCAGTGTGCATTCTGCACATCCCTATATGGTGTCCCTAATAAATAAGCTAATATACTTAGAGCATTTAGACCAGTACCTGGCAGAAGCATCACTATCTAAATGTAGCTGTCATCCTCACCACCATCACCATTGTTTGTTGCTATGTGCCAGTCGCTGTTCTAGTAGGTGCTGGGGACAGCATGGGCACCTGGGTGGCTGTCAGGCATCCAGCTCTTGGTTTTGGCTCAGAGTCATGGGATAGAGCCCTGCATCGGGACTCCCCACTCAGCGGGCAATCTGCTTGGGATACTCTCCCCACTGCTCAAGGGCATGCGTGCATTCTCTCTCTCTCCCTTTCAAATAAATAAATCTTAAAAAAATAGGTGTTGGAGACAGCAGTGCACAAAATGTATCTGTGAAGGCCGGGAGTTGGGTCAGAACAGCTGGACAGCCAGAACACCATACCCCTGTCTCCTGCCCCCAACATGTGTTCTGAGCCTAGTGGATTCTCCCTAAACTTCCAAGGTCCAGTAAGAAGCTAATGAAATACTCACCGAGAGGTCATCTGGTGTGTAGAGAGTGCCATCATTTTTGTTTCCCTATAATTTGGGGTAGGGAGAAGAATCAGATCTTGGAGGGGGGAGCCTGACCCTTCCTCAAGCATGCCCCCCCACCTGTCTCCAGTCTTTCCCCTCCCTCCTCCTCACCAGCATCTTCATGATGGCAACAAGGAAGTAGAAAGGCTCCCGAGGACAGAGGGGTGATCCTAGGCCTCCCAAGGGTCGTACCAGCAGGAGGATGGTCCAGAGCGGCCACATGGGCACCCTGCCCACCGCCCAGGCCTTCTCTGGTCCCAGCCCAGCATCCTGGAAGCAAGAAGTACAGAGAGACAGAGCTAGTTAGAAGACTAAAGTCCCGGACCTTTTCCTGCCCAGCTCCACTCAACCCAGATACTCAGGGAATGTTCTCCAACAGCCCCGCGGGAAGATGGTCATCCTACAGCAGGGCCGGTCCAGGTCAGAGGGTTTCCTGACGCCTCTCCCCCAACCCCCACAGGAAGATATGAGACTCAGCAAAGGTGGGAGTCTCAGCCCAGATAGACTGGAGGATTTGGGGAAGTCCCATCCCAACCCCCTCCCCAACAGGACCATAAGGCAGTACCGGGTGTGTGAGTGCTTGAATCCCGCCGCCTGTCTTCTCATTGGAAAACACCCCTGCTAGGCTCTATCTGTGTTTGCAGGTGCATATTTGGGGGTCTTTGCTCTCCTTTCTACTTCTACTTCTGTATCAAGTATTCCATATTTCAAATATCTTGGAATCTCCATGCTTCCATGTACCTGTCCGTCTTCTTTCTCTGAGGGCTGGCCTCTCTGCCTCCGAATCGCCGTCACTTGTGTTTTCTGGGTCATTCTGTGATTGACCCTGTGTCTATCTTCTTTCTCCTCTTCTCCATTGGCCCCTTCTTTGTCTTTTTCCTTCATGTGTGCCTGTCTCTCTTGTGCTGTGTATCTGTCTGTATGCCCCCCCCAAGTCAGCCTCTGGGGGCCCCCTCCCTCCACTTCTCCCCTCTCTTACCCTTTTGGAGCTAGACTCTGGGCTGGAGGATTCTCCCTCCCGCCACAGACCCGCCCACCAACCTCCACCCCATTTCCACCTTCCAGGCACAAGGTGAGTCACCAGGGCCCTTTGAACTTTGGACCTCTGACTCAGGGCTGCCAGAGAAGCTGAAGAAACTGTGGGCTCTCTGCAGGTCTGAGAGAGAAACCTTTTGGTTGGGACCCTAAGGAGTATCCTGAGTGTAGGGGAGCAAAGGGGCAACTCAATCCTGAGGTTCCTCAGATGGGATCGGGGGGATGCTGGGGATGGAGAACTCTGTGGGGGAGAAGCCTGGAGAGTAGGATGATTTGCGGGGGGGAGGGGATGAAGAGATGATTTGAAAGACCCTGGAGAAAGAGGGATTCTAGGGTAGGGACCCTCAAGGGGGGCATTCTGGATGGTGGGATTCTAAGGAGTGGAAAATCGAGGGGAAACCAGCTGCTGGCAAGAGGAGACTCTGAAGGGAAAATAATTCTTAGGAAATGTAGATTTTGAAGGAGGGGGCTCTGAAAGCCAGAGAGATTTTGTGAAAAGGGGATTCTAACGGGGTTGTTCTGGTAAAGGGGGATTGCGGGCAGAAGTAGATTCTGGGGCTCTTGAATGGAGAAAGATTCAGGGAAAGAGGAAGTCTGGGTGAGGGCTCTGAAGAGTGGGATTCTGGGAGGAGAAGACTTTAAAAGGAAGGAAATTCTGGCGAAAGGTGGATTCTGAGGGGCGCTAAAAGGAAAGATTCTGGGAGAGGATTCTCGGAGGAGTTGGTTCGGAATCTGGAATTTGTAAATCCTGACTTCCTGCTGTGGGTTCTGACGGAGAAGGATTTGGGGAGAAGGGTGTCCAGAGGGCAGGATGGAGTTCACAGGAAAGTATGGTAACCAGTGCTAGAGGGTAAAAAGAGCCTCTTTAGACGACGGTAAGAATCGATTTTAGGGCGGAGGGATATTATCAAAGAGCCGAAATGCAAAAGAACCGGCG
The DNA here is from genome assembly GCF_010015895.1 of Lontra canadensis. Taxonomy (NCBI): domain Eukaryota; kingdom Metazoa; phylum Chordata; class Mammalia; order Carnivora; family Mustelidae; genus Lontra; species Lontra canadensis. Next base: position 5,113,248 of record NW_022631119.1, on the reverse strand, counting down.
ATGGCCAGCGAGGACCGAGAATGTGAAGAACAGCCTGCCCTCGCCCTTCGTCCGCGATTGCACCCCGCACACGTCAGGTCCCGCCTCCTCCGGTCCTGGGACCCACCTTGTCGCCACTATTCCGAAGTCCCGCCCTCTGGCCGCAATATGAGCCGTAAAGCGCTCTCCCGTCGCGACACTGCACCCAGAGCGCCTGCGCAGACCCTGAAAAGCGGCCAGGGAGGCCCCGCATTTTCCTTTTCCGGTTGCAGCGCCTCGCGGTGAGGACCTCTGGTCTACGTTCCAGCCATGCCATCCAAGGGTCCTTTGCAGTCCGTGCAGGTCTTCGGACGCAAGGTAGGCCGGGTGCCTGATAAGGGGCGGAGGAAGGCCGGGGTTGGCTGGGGCCTACGGGCAGGTTCTGGGGTCGACATAGAAGCTGGGGACCGAAGCTCACGTGGCTCCGCTCTTTCTCCCTCGTTTTCCGCAGAAGACGGCCACAGCCGTGGCGCACTGCAAACGGGGCAACGGCCTCATCAAGGTGAATGGGCGGCCCCTGGAGATGATCGAACCCCGCACGCTACAATATAAGGTGCTGGCATTGAGGGTGGGCTTTCGGGTTTAGTGGAGAGCTCTAGAGAGAGATGTTTAAATAAATGGGTTCTTGGAAATCCTTGGTCTTGGAAGCTGAGGGATCTGGTATCAACAATGGGATGTTTAGAAGCTGAGTTGGGGAAAGAAAAAGGGTCATTTGGGGGGCGCCTGGGGGGGCTCAGTCGTTAAGTGTCTGCCTTCAGCTCAGGTCGTGATCCCAGGCTCCTGAGATCGAGTCCCGCATCGGGCTGTCTGCTCGGCGGGAAGCCTGCTTCTCCCTCTCCCACTCCCCCCTGCTTGTGTTCCCTCTCTCGCTGTGTTTCTCTCTGTCAAATAAAGTCTTTAAAAAGGAAAAAGAGGGGCATTTGGAGATGAAGTTGGATTTTCAGGGGGTTCAGATATTGTGGTTAAAGTGGACAGAGTGAAAACTTGTAGATTAAAAGGGTGATTTCAAAAATGGGACATTTGGGGTGCCTGGGTGGCTCAGTGGGTTAAGCCTCTGCCTTTGGCTCAGGACATGATCTCGGGGTCCTGGGATGGAGCCCCACGTCCGGTCGCTCTGCTCAGCAGGGAGCCTGCTTCCCCCTCTTTCTGCCTGACTCTGCCTACTTTTGATCTCTGTCAAATAAATAAGTAAAATCTTCAAAAGAAAGAAAAAACTGGGACATTTGGAAGCCCACTCATTTGGGGACTGCAGGGTAAGGGGAGTTTGTGCGGCCTGGTTTCTTATAGTATAGTAAAGTAATGGCAGATGTGTGTCATGTTTACAATCTAACGTCTCTTTTTCCCTGTTAGAGCATATACTCTCTGAGGACAAATCAATTGTTTTCTTAAGACATTTTGCTTAAAAGTAGGGTTTGGTTGTTGTAGGTGCTTAATAGTTAAATATTGGAAGAACAGGAGGAGAATTTGGGTTTGTTGTTCTTTGCTGTGAAAGGGGTTCCTCCCCTGCCTGTTTTGGCCTTAGTTTCTTGAGCTCAGAATGGAAAGAGCAGAATCTGTTTTTTTTTTGCCTTTTTTAACCTGTGGTGTTACTTGAGTCAAGTAACATTTTACCTCAGGTTCGTTTACTTATTTATTTATTTTTAAAGATTTTATTTATTTATTTGACAGGCAGAGATCACAGGTAGGCAGAGAGAGAGAGGGGAGGAAGCAGGCTCCCTGCTGAGCAGAGAGCCCGATGCGGGGCTCCTTCCCAGGACTCTGGGATCACGACCTGATCCGAAGGCAGAGGCTTTAACGCACTGAGCCACTCAGGCGCCCCTCTCAGGTTCATTTATAAAAGGGATAATTTCTACCTCAAAGGACTGTTGTGAAGATAGAGTAGTTTGTCAGTATAAGCTTCTTGGTGTGTGTGTGAGAGCTTACTTACTTTTTCAGAGTGTGTTGCTTTTACTTTATTACTTCCGATTATTTTTTAATTTTACTGACATTGAAATGCAATGTTAGTTTCTGGTGTGCAAGGTAGTAATAAAAGTCCTTTCTAACTGTGTCATTTCTAACTATGAAAAATAACATTTGTGTTGCAGGTTTAGTTAGAATTTAATATGATGGTGTCTGAGATCCCTTTGTATTATGGTTTGCTCTTACCAGCTGCTGGTTATACAAAGGTTTTGTTTGTGTGGTCTGTGTTGAGTGTTGGGGACACAGCAGTGATCAGGTAGCCCCAGGCCCTGCCCTCACAGAGCTCCTAGTCCAGTCGAGGAGGCAGACTGGACTCAGTACTAGACCTTGCTCCAGCATAGTCTGGGTTGAGATTGGGGAGTCCAGAGAGGGGTTCTGCCTGGGTAGGATTTGGACAGGCTTGGGGAAGATGAAGGTGGGGATCTGTGAGCTGAGACTTAAAGCAGGTAAAACAAAAACATCCAGACACCTACAAAAGCTCTAGAGCTGGCAAGGGAGAGTGTGGCGCAGGTTGTTGTAGTACTGTTGTAATTTGGAGGGATGCTCAGAGGGCTGGGCGGAGTGCTCAAGGGGGGAAATCAGAAAAAGCACTGGACGGGTCTTTTCATGGTTTCTGGCAGCCTTGGTGGCTGGAGAGGTTGGCCTTGTTGAACTAAAGTGCCAGCACTCTTAAGAACCAGTGCTAGAGATGGGGATTCTGAGGCCCCAGAGGGACACAGATGGGAGGGCCCAGCTCAGGTTGCCTTCAGCAGTCTCTCCTCAGGCTTCAAATCCTCCCTGCTCCCCTGCCTATGCAGAGGGGTCTGCAGTGACAGCCTCTTCCTCATCCACAAGTGCTCTTACATCAGCCGTGGTAGAAGTTACTTGGAGAGAGAGGAGTTGGGTGCTCAGTGAGGTGGCACTCAGCTGTCCTGGTTGTCATCTAAAATCCTGTCATGTCCCTTGCTCCTCTAGCTGCTGGAACCTGTTCTGCTTCTAGGCAAGGAGCGATTTGCTGGGGTGGATATCCGAGTCCGAGTGAAGGGTGGTGGTCACGTGGCCCAGATTTATGGTGAGTTCCAGGAACTGCGGGCATGGTGGGGAGGTGGCTCTGAGAGCAAGGCCATATTCTTGGGCCTTCACAAAGCTGACAACACTCTCTTCGTGCATGTATTTCCCTCACAGCAATCCGCCAATCCATCTCCAAAGCCCTGGTGGCCTATTACCAGAAATGTGAGTGAGCATTGCTCCTTCCCGACGGGTGGGTGGGTGGCAAGTAGGGGACCAGCACCCCCCCAGCCCAATCTTTAGCCCCAGAGACTTGGAGGGCATTTCCATGGCTATCGCAGTCCTCACTCTCTTTTCATTCCCAGACGTGGATGAGGCTTCCAAGAAGGAGATCAAAGACATCCTCATCCAGTATGACCGGACCCTGTTGGTAGCTGATCCCCGGCGCTGCGAATCCAAAAAGTTTGGTGGTCCTGGTGCTCGTGCTCGCTACCAGAAATCCTACCGATAAGCCTGTCATGAGGATGAGGGTTCATCTTTATAATAAACAATTGTTACGGGACTTAAGTTTTCAAAGACTGCTTTGGTTGTTTTTGGTGGGTCTTGGACTATAAGAAATGTAAAAACGCCCCAGCCTGAATTGTAAACTTTTCTAGAAGACTGCACTCTAGGGTCAGTGTGAGTGGGTGGGAGAGGCAGGTGGGCCCAGTCTCCCTGCACCTCCAGTAGAGTCCGGTCTGGGGAATTCTGGGCTATTGGTTGTGTGGGGTGTCCTTGTGAGTTTGTCTTTTTTCAGTCCATTTGCCACTGTCGAAATGGCATGTCAAGGAGGAGTGGTAGAAAGTGTAAGATAAGTGAACTAGAATATGGAGACAGGAGAAACCTCCTGGGTGCATTTTGAAGTCAACCACTAAGGGCCATGCCGGATTAGAAAGCAATTTAGCCTAATGCCAACCTGTAGGGAGACAGCTTTGGGATTGCGGGGGGTGGGGGTGGATTTCCCTGACTGGTTTCATGTTTCAGGATGGCAGTACTCCTGGAGAAAGGTTCCCAGTTAAACTCATTGTGGTGATTGTCTTTATAGGGCTCAGAATGTGTCTGAGACCTTAGCTGTAAGAGCCAACACTCAGTGGGCTCTCGGTTGCTATTCCTGGGCTACACAGGACATTTCCATTGTCAAAGTTTTGTGGGACAGTACTGGTGTATGTATAGGGAAGTGAATGTTGCTTGTGGATTCAGTTACTTTGTGCCCCTGAGCCCCCCCCCTTTTGCAGGAAGCCAGTGACTCATTGAGTGGAATGTGCATCTCCGCCCACATAAGCCTTGAGCCAACCTACCTCAGCCATCTGTCCCCAGGCGAGGGCCCACACTCCTCCCCCTGCTGCCGGGGTACTGGCAAGAACACTGGACATGGACGGAGGAAGGAAAACCTTACAAATTTTTTTTCGTAAAAGATGGAACTTGAAATTTACTGTCCAGTTGCCCTTTTTGTCTCTGCCCAGTCAGTAGAGTAGGCCTGTGTGGCTGCCATGGCTGGGCTGCAGACAAGAGAACATGTTCACTGAGGCCAGTTCTGTAGGACGACATGGATCTACAAGGAGCGTACACGGATAGAGCTGCTTACAGATGGACAGTGGGGTTGATTAGCTGGGCTGGCACCAACTAGGTGCCCAGTTAAGCATTGTGCCTGTGAGGTTGGTGGCAGGCAGAAGTCAAGATGTTAGCTAAGAAAGTTAGCCTAGTGGCCATGTAACTATAGCTCACCAGGCTCTTCATGGGAGATGTTAATGGGTTAATGGTTTGGCTGGCATTAACTTGAATGTCCCAAAGAGGGCAGCAGGGCACTACCCTCCCACTTTTGAGCCTGATAGAACTGTGGCTCTAAGGACAGCTAGGCTGACCTAACAGTGGGCAGACTAGTGGACCAGCAAGGAGTGTATCCCAACACGCTGTCAGCTCGGACTGTGGAGGGGAAAGCTAGGAGCCTGGCAGGTGTCAGGAGTCCTGGAGTCCAGGGGTGGGGAACAGGAGGGGCCAAAGCAAGCCTGGTGTCCATGGTTTTCCTCCAGGGTTCAGAGACCCCCTTCCGAGGCTCTTGGCTCCCTGCCAGAGGCACAGCTGGGATGCATCTTGCATCTGGAAAGGCGGAGGGGGCTCGCCTCTCCTTCCCCACTTGAGGCTTTGGAGTAGACTGCCCCTTTCTCTCCCAGCCGCCTCCTCAAATACCGGGAATTCCGGCGCCACTGGGAGCCCAGGCCAGGCTGAGAACTTTCCTTCAGCTGGGAATGTGCAGCTGGAGGCGGAGGAGGGGAGGGCAGCTGCTGGGCCCAGGCTGAGGAGGCCAGCTCAGCCCTAGCCCTGCCGTATAGGCCAATAGCCGGTAAGTGACCAGGAGCCAGCTGCTCACATATACTGAGCCAGGTCTTGTTTCTGCTGCCTTACTCAGCTAAGGATCACTTAGGGCCCTTCAGGCACCTGTAAGCCTTATCCCAGAGGGAAGTGGTTCCTTTTATCTGGTCGGGCACAAGATAGACACTTAACAGTATGGACTCAAGCTAGGCTGTGTGGATCTGAGTTCCAGCTTTGCCTCTGCCTAGCTATGTGACAGGGCAGACCCCCTTACTCTCTATTCTGTTTCCTCATCTCTTGAGGATCAGAAACCATCCTCACGTGTCTTTTAGGGACCCTGAGAGGATTCGAAGTGAATGAGTTCGCATAAAGTGACTAATGCCGTTGCTATGCAGTTAGTACTCAATAAATCGCCACTTTTTTTTTTTTTCTTTCCATTCACTGTTCAAACTTCAGATTCCTAGGCTCCCACCCTGGAGGTTCTGACTCCATAGGATGGAACTGGATCCTGGACCTTGGACGATCTCTCTGGTAGTCGAACAGTGCCGCAGGAAGTGAGGCCATGCTCACTGAATTTACCATGATCTTACAAGGCAGGTACTGCTCTAGTTTCTCAGCTGGCCCAGTTGAGAAAACCAGACTCAGAGGTTGTACACCAACTAGAAAAGTCAGGATTTGAACTCAGCTTTGTACCTCAGTGAATTCCAGGGAAAATGAAATAAAACAAGGTGCTAAGTCCAAGAGGGTTTAGCATTCAATGAATGAAGCTAGTATTCCCAAAGAAACTGCTTCAGTTACGCTGCTTGCCCAGCATAACACTGCTGGGAGGGAGCAGAATGATTCTAACATAAAAGCCTTTGTCTCCGACCTGAATTTCTCTTAGGGGTGGGGGCACTTGAGAGGTCCCAAACTAAAGTGAGGGGGTAAAAAGATCCAATGTGTGTAGGTGGGCACAAGAATTAGAACATTCATGTGTTGGGGGGTGAGAAATCAGATGTGGAACGGACTTTGCAGAATCCCAAACCCAGTTCACTCTGGTGTTAGTATAGTAGAATCTCTGAAATTTTGTAGTGCCAAGACTCAGAAGAATCTAATTAAAGAGGGATGGATGGATGATAGGGAACGTAACGTGATGGCACTGATGGATTAGATGGTTGAATGAGATGCAGGGATGGGTAAAGGGGGAAATACAGAGGAACAGAGGGATGACTGGAGAGGGCCCGTTGGACAATGTGGACAGGTGGGATAATGGAGGAGTGGGTATGAGAAAGGGGGTAGGACGGCGGATGGATAGGGCAGAGTTGACTAAATCATGGCATATGGTTGGAAGATGGGACAGCCAGCCGATGGACAGACCTAAAGACGGCTGAATAGATGAGATGCCAGCAGACATGAACTGGGTAAACTTCTAAGTTGACCTGGAACCAAGCTGCTTAACTGGGTTTTCCTGGATGGCATCGAGCAGTTCATAAACTATCTAAACGCAAACACCAAACTAATGGGCGGTCGTCAGTAATTCTCCAACAAGTCTGAGATGCCTCCTGTTTTCAGAACCACTGATTCATGCCGTGTCAGACCTTCGCATTCATTGTCTGGCCATCCGCCCACTGCCTCCAGAATGGGAAAATATACATAACTTCATAATATTAACAAAATATTAATGACATCCCCTTCCCCATCCCTGCTGAGTTAGTCAAGGTAAGTAAAAAGGACCATTCGCCAAAGCAGCTCCCAGGAGTTGGAAAGCTGCAGCAATTTCTAGACCTGTGCTCAGTGTCTGGACTTCTGGATGAAGTTCTGAGGGTCTGTGGCATCCGGCTGAAGTCCTTGCTTTTCAAGAAGCCCGATATCTGGGCTCACATGTGGAAAGGGGCATCAGGAGCTCCCTGGGCCCTGCGAACGCCCACAGATTCCTGGGCAGGGGCCAAGAGAGCAGGGTGGTTCAACCTGACCTGGGCCTTGGCTGGCCGGAGCCGCCCGCCGCCCCCAACCTGGATGTTGACTGTGGTGGCATAGCTGAGCCTCCGGGCTGGGGGTGGCGGGGGCTGGGGCTGGGGTGGGGGTGAAGGGGCCCGCGATGCGGGGGCAGAGGAGGACCAGGGACCCCAGGAGGCCGAGAGGGCTTCTCCCCCAGACCCTTGCCGCCGAGCCAGGCTCTGGCTGATGTATGAGGCTGCCAGGTACCTTGAGAGGGCAGCTGCGTTGGGGCCCAGGAGCTGCCGGGTCGGAGGAGGGGGGCTATGGGGCGGGGTCAATTCTGAAGACTCTGACCTGGTGACAGGAGAGGCCAAGTAGTGTCCTGGTTTGGACAGAACCATGGTGGTCTGAGGCGGGGTGGAAAACAGGCCCTGAGAGTCCTGAGAGCCTCTCTGCTCAGGCAGGAGTGTCGGGGCCGGACCACGGACGTCGGGGAGGCTCCTCTGCTCCAACAATGGTGAACGTTTTTGGATCTGAAGGTCTGTGAAGCTTTGTTCCTGAAGCAAAGGTGCAGCAGATGGACCCTGGGTGTCTGGGAGGCCTCCCTGCTTGGGCAGAGGTGGGAGGGCCTGGACTTGGGTGTCCGGGAGGCCTGGTCGCTGGGGCAGAGGTGCAGCAGCAGGAACATTCAAGTTCTGGGTCAAAGACAGTGCGGTGCTGGCTGGGAGCTGATGGTCTAGGCAGCGTTCGTGTGCAGGCAAGGATGAGGTGCCCAGAAGCTGAATGTCTGAGGGGTCTCGGGGCAAAGACGGCGCAGCGCTGGCTGGGATCTCATGGCTCAGGGGGCCTTCCCAGGCAGCTAGAGGTGAAGCACCCAGAACCGGAATGTCTGGGAGGTCATGTTGAGAGGGCAGTGCAGCGTTGCCTGGGATCGGACGGTCCAGGCTGCTTCCATGCATAAGCGAAGCGTTGACAGCTTGGTTGCCAGCACCAGCCGGAAATGGAACATCCCTGGGACCTCCTTGTCTGGTTAACGGGGTATTGCTCGGGCTCTGGCTACATAGAGGACCTTCTTGCTTGGGCACAGTGGCAGTGGCTAAAACTGTGACATCAGAACAGCATCTTTGCCCAGGCAGGGCCAGGCTGGTTGGAACTTGGGTGTCCATATGGCCTCTATGCTGAGGCAGAGGAGTGGTAGCTGGACGCTGGACTTCCAGGTGGCCTCCTGGGTCAGGCAGAGCTGTAGCTGGGACCTGCACATCTGGGGGGTCTTCCTGCGGGGGCAAGGCTGTGGTGGCTGCAGCCGTGCTGTGTGTGTTCTGGGGGCCTCCTTGCTCAGGCAGACGGCTAGCAGCTGGTACCTGGATGCCAAGATGGTCTTGCTCAGGCAAACTGGAAACACAGAGACCCCGGCCAACCAGGCAGCCTCCCTGCTTAGACAAAGGTGTAGCAGCTTGAACCCGAGTGGCAGGACCCAGAGGGACAGACTCCTGGGCACAGGTCAGCGGGAAGGCCAGCTCACACACCATCACGTGTCCAAAGGCAGGCAGAGGCCCTGTGTGCACAGAAAGAACGGAGTCAGGACTGAGGTCTCCATGGGGGCCATCTCTGCCAACCACACACCTGGACCTCACCTGGCTCAGCATGCTCTTGGGGCAGGCAGGGGGACAACTGGGGCTGGGCCAGAGCACGAGGCCGGCGGCGGGGGGCGTTGGCCGATGCCCGGGTCTCGGCCCGCTGCATCTGCTGGATCCGCTCGCTGTAGAGCCGGGCTAACTCTCGCACCCGGGAAGCTGCCCTCTCCGAACTCGGGGCTCCTGTCTTCCCGCTCCCGCTGCCTCCGCCCAGATCCGAATCTTCCAGGATTAGCAGTGGCTCCGGGAAACCTGGCCGGGCCAGCTGCCCCTGCTCCAGGGCCCGCCAGGCGCTGCGGATTTCTGAACAAGAGCGGAATTCCAGCTCATCTGGGAATCCCTGATCTCGGGGGACATCCTGGGGCTGGAAGTCTGGGAACGGTTCCCCTTCTTCGGGCTCCTCCTGCCCTGCCCTGCCACCTGAGGAGGGTTCCCCCAGTTTTGCTGAGTTGCCTCCGGGGAACAGTTCTCTCCTGGTGGCTACAGCCTCATCGGGCCCTTGCAGAGGTCCCTGGAGCCATGAGTCACAGGGAAGGGCGGGAGCGCTGGCGAGACTAGGAATGTCCGGGACCTTAGGTATGGCTGGAAGGTGGGGCATTTCAAAAACACTGGAAATGTCAGAGAGGCTGGGAAGGTGGGGAATCTTGGGAATTTCAGACAGGCCGGGAATTTCAGGGAGGCCGGGTGCGTCTGGGCTTTTGCTAAGGCCGGAAACGTCGGGAGTTTCAGCCACGCTGGAACTTTCAAGCCCTTCCAGGACGTGGAGCGGGGAAGGCCCCCGTTCGTCCATCTCTAGCTCCTCCTCCTCCTCCTCTTCTGAAGAGTCCCGGCCGGGCAGGGCTTGGAATGTGAGGGTTTCACTGTCGCCTGGCACCTGGGAATCTCCAGGAAACTTGGGAATGTCGTGGGGGGATGGCGGCAGTGGGCACTGGGGAAGAGGCCAAAGATGTCAGGGCAGGCTGGGCCCCCTGGCCCCCTGGGGCTATTCCCCTCCCAGCTGAGAGCCCCAAGGACACCATGATGTGATGACCAGCTCACCCCTGGATCCCGGAGGCCTCTTTGGTTCAATAGTTCCAGAATCTCTTCAGTGATGGAGGTCCCAGAGGGCTCCAGCGTGGGGGGTCCAGTGTCCTCCAGGTCCTCAGGGGGTCCGGAAGTTGGAACTGGTGGCTGAGGCTCTAAGGGGGGGTAGAGCTCCCCCTCACTGCCAGCATGCTGCAAGCAAGGAGAGAGGATGGAGGGCTGGAGTGGAGGGCCCCATCCCTTTCTCCCAGGCCCAGGAGTACGGGTCCCCAGACCCTGTCCTAGGGTGTTTCTTACCTTGAGTCTAGGCTTAGCTGGGGATGGAGAGATGATAAAGAGAAAAGAATGAGATGCGGGAACAAGGTCATTCCTTACAGCTGATGAGCTGCCCGTCACCCCGCACCCATGCCCATGGGACATCCCCTGGAAAGAGACAGACAGAAAGTTGGGGCTGGACCCAGCTGGGCTGGGGCAGTCACTTACCGTTTGGTGGAAACATAACGTACGGCTCCTTTACTGGCTCTGGGGAGAGAACACAGTGATGTCAAGGGCCCAGTTCCTACCGCATTCTCTAGTCAACTTTTAGGTGGAGGACACTCACCAGACTGTCTGCGGCCACGGCGGGTAGCGGAGGGTCCTGGAGATGGAGCTGGGGGACAGGGAGATTAGAAGCCCATGAGGGGCCCAGCTCCAGGCTCCCGAAGGAGAGGAAGGCTGGGGGTACAGTTCCTGGGGGAGAAGTTGAGGGGAAGCTCAGGGTTCCATCTTTACCTGTGTTCCTTCGTCCAGGGGTGAAACTTCTAGCATCTCGAGGTCGGGGAGACCCAAGTGGGGGTGTCAGGGGCTCTGGGATAGGCTTACTTTTAGGAGCACCTGTGGGGAGAAATTTGGAACCTGATAATTGACTTTTCCTCAGGAGTCATGCCTCTACTCCCACATAATCCCAAGGCCCCAACTTACAGTGCAGGCTGTTTTCAAGGAGAACTTGTTTGGCCTGAAAGAGACAAGGGTGGGAGTTGCGTGGCAGAGCGCCTGTCTCTGAGCGCCCCGGTCACAGTCCTGCTCATGGGTGCTGTATGCATGAGGCACCTCACATGACTTGTGATTGTTAGTAATCCCCCCAACTCTGTGGGGTTGATGCTGATTCCGCCAGGTGAGGAAACAGGGATCAGAGAGGTTGCCCTACTTGCCCAAAGTCACACAGCAGAGACATGGTGAAGCTGGGCTTTAAACCCAGGCAGCCTAACTCTGCAATTTATGGATCATAGTCTAAGAGAGTCCCCCCGCCCTCAGGGTTTTGCAGAGCTATGGTGGGGGGAGGTCCTCCAGCTCACTCAAGGCCCACGGACATAGCAGGAGCTGTACCTTGGCAGGGATGGAGGCAGGGTGGTTCTCAAAGAAGAGACGCTGGAGACAGTGAATCCACAGCCTCTTCTCTTCTTGGTTCTTGGCCTGGGGGTGGGACGGGGCGGAGTTGGGAGCCAGGTGTAAGGTCTAGAGGCAGAGGGGAGCCCTGACCACCCAGCCCCACCTCGAACCCACCTGGAGAAGGTGCCTGTGTTTGGGAATGGTCAGATCGGACACCTTGAACCCTAGAGGGTCTCGAGGACTCTCGCTCACACTCAGGTTGCAGCACTAGATGGGGGGGGACAGTAAGGGGAAGCAAGCTCAAATCCAGGCCCCCCAGCTCCCCAGGCCCTCACTGGCATCCTGCTGGCCTTGCCCCTCATTAAACCTCACTCCCATCCTCGGACTCAAGAAAACGTGGTCCTTTTAACCTGGGTGGTCCCTCCTTTGCAGACCCCACCACGAGCCCTCCCTGTAGGTACCCAGCTATAGGTATAGGTGATAAACCTTGCTGGGGACATTCTGGCCTCACCCCCAACCCCGAACTCACGAAGATATGGCCCTTGTAGGTGTACTCCGGGCCCCGGCGCTTGGCCACGAGCAGCATCCGTGAGAATAGAAAAAGCAACCGCTCGCCCCCTCGAAGTCGGGGGCCACCCCCTCCGCCACCTCGGAATGCGCCCTCCAGCACCAGCTCCCCGAAAGCGCTGAGCTCCGGGCCAGTCCAGCCGCCCAGCCGCCGTTGCACTTCCTGCTGGGACCCCATCAGGTGCAAAAGGCACCGAAGTGCACACGCACCGAGATAGGAAGTGCACACACAACGAGACGGGGGGCGTCAGCCACAGGGCTGTGCTGTCCCAGTCAGCGCTCAGAGGCCGATCACCCCCACCAGAGGCCCTCCTGCCCGCTGCCCCCATCCAGCAGCCCCGGCACCACCCCCCACCCCCGGCCTCCATCCTCCGGGGCTCACCTGGAGGCGCGCCGCATGCTCCTGCTTCCGTTTCATGTCATTGATGTACCAGGCGACCGCGGTCATGGACACGATGGCCTCTTCCACCATCTCACGGCCCCCGGCGCCTGGGCCCTCCGCCCAGTGCTTGCCTAGCTCCTGCCAGGCAGTCCCCAGGCACCCAGGGAGGGGACAGAGATGAGAGAGAATGGTAACGACAAAGAGGGAGAGAAACAGAAAGTTAGGGGCAGAGGTGGCGACCCAGTGAGGGACAGAGAGACACAGGCAGAGACAGAAAGTGGGATCAGCTGGCGCCAGTCCCCACCAGCCACAAGCCCCTGCCCCAACTGCTGTCCCAGCTTCTAGGGACTTGTCCTGGGTCCACCCTCCAGAGGTCCCACCAGGGCGTCGCCAGACAGGGCCTCGCCCTTGCCATCCCCGGACAGCCCCTGGGGCCACAGCCCACCTGCAGCAACAGATGGTACTTGAGGATCCGCTGAACAGGTTTCAGCAGGAAGCTCTGCAGAGGCAGTGAGTGGCGGAGCTGGGCCTGGCGCTCCTGCAACCACAGGGCTGCGGGTGGGGACAGCGACAGCTCCCGGAGCAGGGCTAGGGAGCTGGGGGCACAGCACAGGTCAGGGTGGGGGGGGGGCTGGCAGCCCCGGGTGTGGGGGGGGCTGAGAGGGAGTGGGGAGTGGCCAGGGTTGCAGGGGCTGGCAGCAGGGGCTGGGGGCGGTCAAGGGCAACTTAGGGAGAGGTCAGTTACTGTCCTGGTCTGGTAGGGGTTGGAGCTGGATGGGTCGAGGTGGAGGGAGGCCGGCTGACACAGCAACTCAGGGGGCAAGGCCTGGGGCCCAGCAGGAGCTCCTCATCCCTCACCTCGGGTAGTTCATGCAGTACAACGTGTAGATGTCAAAATCCTCACTCTGCAGGTGACACAAGAGTCAGGGAGACCCAAGGTCCCAAATCCCGAAGGCCTCCCTCCCACCTACCCCCGGCCTCCTCCCCCCCCCCCCCCCCCCCCCCGCCTCCTGCCCCGCCCCAGGCTCCATCCCAGACTGAGCGCCCTCACCCTGACTCACCCTCTGCACAAAGCACTCAGCAATGCCCCCCGCGCTGCTGCTGCCCTCCAGGTCCTCCAGGAGCTCACTGTGAGGGAGAGAGGGTGGTGAGGGGCTGCCCCATCCCCGAACCCCCCGTGGGAGGACTCCCAAGAGGCTGGGGCCTTGGCAGCGGCCAGGGTCTCTCAAGGGGTCACCACACCCAAAGGAAGTCTTCTTGCTGTGACACTGCAAGCTGCTCAGACTTTGTCCATGGACAGCATCCTATCCCTCCACTTGAAACATTGTCACAGCTAGCATGAGCCTGGGGTGGGGGTGGGGATCTTGTGATATGACCCAGGGAGAGGGGTGTCATGACCCTCAGGGCTGCGATGAGCTTAAGATCCTGTTGCGATCCTGAGATCTTGGCATGCCTTCTCAGATCTCCTGCAATCATTCTCAGATCTCATGAAGACACTCAGAGGGGTCAGGATCCTTGGACCCCAGCATCCTCCTTCCTGGGTCCCGGCCAACCATCTGGTCTATCTGGGGCTGAGGGGGTTCCCAGGCTGAGACGGTCGCACGAATGCTCACACTGGCATGATCTTCGGGACCCACGTGAGCCCTGGATTCATCGTGATCCCACATCTGACACAGCACTGAGATGCATCCCAGGATTTAGGCCTCCTCGGGGTCCTCAAGCTCCCATCTACCTCACCCTCCATCACTCTGGTTCCTTGCTCCCCATCATGATCCCTGCCCCAAGTCACCAGACCCCAGGTACCAGCCTGGACAAGGCATTATGGGGCTCCAAGGTCTGGGTTAGGATACAGCCCACCATCCCTGACCCTACCCGCTGGTACCCCTGCCCATCCCTCCCGCCTCTGACCTGCTGAACTCGTAGATGTCCTCGATGTTGGCAAATAGCATGCCCACCTGCTCCGCGCTCAGCCCTAGGACCCCACCATCCAGCAGAGGGGCCAGGTAGTCCTGCGGGGATGACTGGGGTTATGGGTGCGGAGGGCTGGCCTGGGTTCCCACTGTGCTCAGGTGCCGGCTGGCCTCACCTCCACGATGCTACGAAGGTCCCGGACGTAGGCCCGCTCTGTCTCCACGATCTCTCGCACCACTCGCTCCAGCCTCGAGGGTTTGGCTGAACCCGGGGTTCCCACGGGTGACAGATGCAGGCGGATGGGGGGCCCTGGAAGGGGCTCTGGCCTGGACACTGAGCAGACTGGGGTGGGCCCTGGAGCCGGGTCCCCCTCAGAGCCCACCGTGCTCAGGGATGTGGAGCTCCCAGAACCTCGGGGGGGAGGCCATGGCAGGGGTTGCAGGGCCCGCTGGGGGTGTGGAGCAGGAGATCAGGGGGTGTCCCCATCTGAGTGAGTGCTCTCAGCCCTACACTCATCCATACTACATCACTATCTTTCCCCAGGGCTCCAGTCTCCTCTCCCCATTGAGCTGCCCCAGTCCTGGCCAGTCCTCTCCCATTAGGGACTCCTCTGGGCTTGACTTCCACTCTTCTAATCCACCTCCATGTGTCAGCCTGGGAGATCTTTATTAATCTGCCCATTTGACCCTGTCACTCCAAGTGTTCGAGTCCTTCACGTCCTCGGGATAAAGTCCAAACTCCTTAGATCCACAGGGCCCTATGCAACGTGGCCATTCGAGACCTTTCCATTCTGCTCTCTTCCCATAACCATACCACTTCTCACACTCCAGACTCCAGTCCTATTTGCCTACTTGCAGTTACTCAAGAAAAACCAGCCCCTCTTGCCTCTGCACACACTGTCCCCTCAGCATGGAATACTCTTCCTTGCTTTTTCCAACTCATTCCTCCTCATCTTTCAATTCTGCTTAGATGTCCCCTCCTCCATGAAGCTGTCCCGGACTGGGCTCCCACAGTGAGGGGATGGGGCTTTTCCATCATTCCCCACAACTCTGTCCCAGCCCTGACCATTCTACCACAGGTTTCCCCCTCTGGACTGTCAGCATCTGGGGATGGTTCCATCTGTCCTAGGCGACCTGGAGCTCTGTGTAGGCAGGGCTGGGATTGTCTTGATCACTTGTGTTGCCAGCACTGCGCAGCACCGAGGCCAGCCATAGAGGCCCTCACAGTGCCTGGACTAAAGGACCCAATGCCCAGCAGACCCCACCCTCCCTTGCATGCTCACCTGTCTGGCTCTCACACACAGCTGTGCAGTCACACACTTCACCTGTGGGGCCACGGCCAAGGCTAGGGCTGGGTTTGGACAGGCTTGGTCCACGGGCTCCCTCCGGCATGGCTGAGTGGCTCAGCGGCTGCTGCAGAGAGATCCCCTTCTTGGATATCAGGACCCCATCAGCCTCCCCCCACTGGCCACACTCACAGATTAGGCCAGAGAATTGGGAACCCGGTCTAAACCCAGGAGGGACCCCCTAAGAGTAACTAAAGAGGCGGACGGAAGCACGGTGATAGAAACGGGCACAAGGGGCGATAACACAGAGAAAAGGATGGAAAGGTTGAGACAAAGAAGACTGAAGCTGGGAGTCTGGTCTGGTCTGAGGCTGGAGGCTCAGGGATCCTGGGAACGTTTGGCTGGAGCCGAGGGCGAGGGGCAGGGCTGGGAAAAGCCGTGGGCGGGAGGCCGCGGGGTCCCAGGGGAGGGCGGAGGAGGCTGGGGGACCGGATGCCAGGGTCCCGCAGACGGCTCCCTCCCCCGCCCAGGGCTGCGAGTTGGGGCGCTGGCCCTGAACCCTCAGCACACCTCCCCTCAACCCCCCAGCCAGTCCCTCCGCGATCCGCTTACTGTCCCCACCGCCGCGCCGGGTCCCCAGCTCCTTCCCACACCCCTCCAGACCCAAACTCCCGCCGGCGCCTCGGCTCGCCCCCAGCCGGCACGCCCCCTCATTGTTCAGCGGCTGCAGCGCCGCCCCCTCCCCCAGCCGGTCGGGGCCCCTCGCCTCCCTCCCTCACCTCCCAGGGAGTCTCCAGCCCAGAACCGAGGTTGCTCGATTCTTATTCGACCCTAGTACGGTCCTCGGGGAGGCGCAAGGCCGGACTCCTAGGTCTCTGCAAGTCAGGGGCTTGAACTTCGGGTTCTCAGGCTCCGTGAACCACAATCCGGGGTCTCTCGGAAAAAGGGATGTAGCAGTCCGAATTTCTTGGTCCTCTAAATGAGGGATGCTGGAAGTCCCGACACTTGGGTCTCAGATGGGGCGCTGGAGACCCAAATTCCTGAGTCTTCTAGATAGGGCCGTGGGGCGACCGGATTCCTGAGTTCCCCTAACTCTTGGAGCAGATATTAAACCATCTCCAGGCGGGAGTGCAGGGGAGTCCCAAATTCCTGGGTCCCCTTGAAGTGGGCGTTTCAGCCCCAAACAAACTGGCTGGGGCGCCAGGAGTCCGTATGCCAAGTTCGGATATCTGGGCTCGAATATCTGGGAACCCTTGGGGGTAATCACCGGTCTGGGATCCTAACTTCTTTAAACCGGGGTGCAGGAAGCTAGGCCTCCAGGATCGCGCGGAGTGATGTCCCGGACTCCCGGCTCCTCCAGGAGAGGGCGCTGGGCACCTGGATATTTGGGTTTCTTTAGCCTGCGCTTTGGGGTCTCTCAGGGTGCGGTGCAGACTCCCTACTCCGGAGTCCACGACTTTGGACCCCTCAAGGCTCTGGGATGAGTACCGCCGGGTTTAGGCGGCGGCGGTGCGACATCTGTGGCGGGAGAGTCCGGTCCCAGCTGTGAGGCGGGGGGCGGTCGCCGGGGCCTTCCCCTCCCCCTCCCAGCCGCCCGGGGTCATATCCTGTTCCCGCCCGCGGGGGGGAGGGGCTGCCTTCCGGCCAGGCAGCCTTTAAAGGGTTAAGCCCCTCCCTTGTATCTGAATATTCATGAGAAGGCGAGTCCCGGGCAGGCTACGCCTCCACATCCCTAACGTCCCTGACTTTTCCCTTTTACAGCAAGGGCCTTCGGGGCGTGAGAATCCGGAACTGGAAGCGCACTCTCTCCCATTGGTCAACCAAAATACTCTTATTTGCATATGCAGCAAAAGGCGGAGCTGTCCAGCTAGGTCACGTGGCCAAGAACAACTGAAGGACCTCGCGACGCGAGGGTGCGGCCGGAGCTCCAGTGGCGCAATCGGTTAGCGCGCGGTACTTATACGACAGTGCGAGCGGAGCGATGCCGAGGTTGTGAGTTCGATCCTCACCTGGAGCATCTTTTTCCTCTTAACCTCTTTTTACGGATTTATACATCTTATAAATCAACCAAAACATCTACATCCCCACTTAGAGGAATGAACGTTTCGATATTCGGAGTTTTCGGCTTGGAACTCCTGGAACTCTGACTACCTCCCGGGAAAGTGTTGTGTCGCGGGGAGGTGCCGTTTTCATCCCGGCCGCCAGAGGGTGGTATCGCCTCTTAAACGCTTGAGCTTTTACCTGGGTTGCAAATCTCAGTTTAAGACTTCTTAGATGTGTCGGGTCCTCCGCAAACTGTATGGCACTGCCTCTTTTTCCATCTTCCTGTGTTGGACTTTTTTCCAGCTATAATTGCCATATAACACCGTATTAGTCCAAGACATACAACATGGTTCGATATATGTATAAATTGCGAAATGATTACTATAAGTTAACATCAATCACATCACAGTTAATCGTTTTTTTCTCCAGTGTTTTGGGGTTTTTTACTCTCTCTTTTCCTTTTTCTGAATTGAATTGTTTTTTTTTCAACAAATGCTAAACAGCACTATGTGACTGACCCCTGTTTAGGGTTTAGGAATGAGTGATACAGCGAAGACAAGACAAAGTCCCGGCCCCTGAGGATTTGACGCGCTAGTGGGAGAGGCAGGTTTCTATAAGCATGAAAACTACATCTTATATGCCTGGTAGTGGTGAATGTCACCAAGAAAGTAGAGTAGAGTTGGGAGGATGAGGGTGACAGAGCTTCAGTGTGGGTTGTAATAATAGTAGTCAAATACCATTTCACTGAGGAGGCATCTGAGCAGAGACCTAAAGGAGGGGAGTAAGCCATGGGGATACCTGGGGGAATATTCCAGGCAGAGGTAGAAGCCAGTGCAAAGGCCCTGGGGCTGAAGCAGCAGGTCAGGCATATTGGTGAGCAGCCAGAAAGCCAGTGTCACTAGAGCAATAGTGGCCAAAGAGCCAGGCCATGTAAGCTGGTGAGGACTTAGGACTTTGCCTTTTATGTGATCTTACCGACTCAAGTGTTAGGACAGGTTCCCTGTGGTTGTCTTGTTGGGGAGTGGGGAGAGACTGAGTGTAGGTCCTGAGCCAGTAAAACCAGGAAGGGGGGATGTTAGGAAGGTTCAGATGGAAGATGGTGCTGGGTAAGACTAGGGCGGCAGCCACAGGAGGCAGGTAGATCTATGGAGAAGGTGAATCAGACAGAATTGCTGCTGGGCTGGGGTGTGGGTTTGACAAAGAGGAGTCAAGGGAACTCCTGGGTGTTTGGCATTGATAGCTGGGGGAAGGGGTCATTTTCTCAAATGAGGTTTTTGTTCTTAGAAGGGGCAGAAAATCTCTTCTTGCTAAGGGAAGGACCAGAGATGTCAGTTTCTTGTTCTTTCAGTGTCTGTAAATGTCTCTGCATGGCATGTTCTTGCTTTCTGCCTCCCCAATGTCTTTGGGTCTCCGTGTTTCTTTTACTCCAACCCTTTCCCCTAAGTCTGGGGATCTGAAACCTTTCCCAAAAATGAGGGGAGGAAGGGCAGTTTCCGGGAAGAGGAGATCAATGTTCAGGGCCTGCCAGTGGGCAAGGAGAGAGAGCCAAAGAAGAGAGGGCAAGGAGGCAGGAGGAAGCGAGGGGAGAAGGCAGAGGAGGGGAAGGGTTGGAGAGGGTGAACACCAGCAAGAGGGAGCAGAGTGGTGGGGAGGAGAGGTGGAACCGAGGAGACAGTGAGTGAGTGAGAGGCCGGGAGGAAAAGGGTGGAGAGGGGAGGAAGGGGGAGGAGAAGGGAGAGGAAGAGGGGAACTGAAGAAAAGAGAGGAGGGGGTAAGGGACAGGGTGGTGGGGGCTGGAAGGGGAACATGTTAAAAAGGGGAAAGGGAGAGGACTACTGGGGGAGGGGAAGAGTTGGAGAGGGTGAGGGGAAGACAGGCGCAGGCGGGTAGGGGAGGAGGAACTGGCAGGGGGGAGGGTGGGGAGAGGAGAGGGAAGTGGGGGAGAGAAGAAAAAGAAGGGGGGGTAAGGGGTAAGGGGGGCGGAGGCGGCGGCGGAAGGGGGGCGGGGCGCCAGCGCTGACGCGGGGCGGCTTCCGGGCGCGGGGCGGCCGGCTCCCCCGCCCCAGGGTGGTTCCCGCCGCCTGTTGCCTTGTATGGTCCGAGGACGCCGCAGTACCCGGGGCCCCGCCCGACGCGGCCCCGACCCACAGTCGGGCCTGGCGTGCCCGACCCCCACCCCGGCCCCTCCTTGGGGCGCGAGCCCTCTAGCTTCCAAGACCCCCAAAGGCCGAGATCCCGCAATGCCGGACTTCTCGAGTCCCGACGGGCCAAGACTCTGCAGTTCCGAGGTTCTAGGGACCCGGAAAGCCAGAATGCTGCGTTTTGCTGCCCCTGTAAGTTTTCGGAGACACCGAGGAGCTAGAATTCTAAGTCGCCGAGACTACCTCGCAGATTCTGGAATCAGGCTCTCAAGCCGCCTCCCCCGGGGTTCCAAAAGCCTGAGTACCCCGGGCTTTCACGTCCTGGAACGCCGGGTGGTAGGACCACGGGACGCCCCGACTTTAGGGATGCCCCCTCCCCCACCCGCCGCGCCGCCCCCGTCTGTCCTGGGCTCGCGCCCCGGCACATTCCGTCCTCTCCGCTCCGCCCAGCCCCTCCCTCCTCCCTCGGCCCCGTGGGGACGGAAACATGCCGTCCCCGCCCGCGCCCGGCCGCGAGCTGGGTCAAGGAGCGCGGCTGGACGGGAGCGCCCGCGCCCCCACGCTCCGGGAACTGGCTCTCCGAGTTCCTAGGGTGACCTCACCTGGGCCCCGCCCTCTCAGGTGAACGGCCGGGCCGGGTGACGTCACTTCCTGCCAGGTAAGCGCCGCGGGCGGCTCGTTCTGCGCGGAGGATTTGGAGAGCGATCGGTCTCCCGCACCTATCCCGCTTCTGAGAGCCCACGTCACCCTCCCCGCTCTTCACTGCTTCTAGACCGCGGAAAACCCGGGATTCCAGTTTACACACAGATTCCTTTTATTTAAAAATTCCAAAAACCACAAAAATAAACTTTCAACAATATATTACTTAATATATTATAGTATACTTATAACAATAATTATTCCATCGTTTCCAATATTACAAAAAGGAGGAAGAAAAATACAAGGGAAGCAGACGACCCATATATATAAATACTATAAAATCTAATAGAATAAATAAAGTCGTCATAAATAAGGGGCCCAATGGGTGGGATGGGGGTGTTTGGCAATGGCTTTGGCTACTTGCTTTTGGAGGGAAATTTGAGCACCAGGATTCCCCCTCAGGGGCAGGCTCCAGTCACCAGCAGGCACCGGAACCTCAGGGTCTAGGAGAAATTGGAAGGGGGCAGTGGGAGCCTACTATTCACAGCATTGGGAAAGGGAGGGGTGGGTAGAGAGCTCACTGCCTTCCTCAAAACTGCTACATTTTTTTTTTTTTTTTAACAAGACCCCAGAAAACACTCCTTCCCCCAACACCATGAACACAGAGCTTGCACACTGGGGACCTGCCCCAGCGTGGGGTCAGGGGAATGGGTTAATGCACTTCGGAAGGTGGGGGGAGGCTATGTGATTGAGTCCCCCAGTTCCCCGGAATCCCCAGCAGAAGAGAAATGGCCCCCTTGAGATCCAGCTGATCTGTACCGGGTGGGGCACCTGTCACTCAGACACCGAAATACGGTTGAAGATGGGAAGTCGCCGGGGGGCTGCAGCTGCAGGCGGCTGGGGGGGCCCAAAAACCCCAGCCTCGAAAACAGGTGAGTCGGATCCCCCCAGGCTGCTGCCACTGCTGGCATATTCATCAGGATCAGATCCCAGGGAGTGTGCAGAGGGGCTCCGAGCCAGGCCACCCAAGGGCCCCCAGACGCTACTACTAGTGGTAGCCCTTCGACAGGAGGGGCAACAGGCTGGGGTGGGGTCCCTTCGGGCCACTGGGGTCCCAGGGGCAGCAGAGAAGGCAGAGGGTGAAAGTGGAAGGTCCCCAGGTGGTGGTGGTGGGGAGCTGGAGGGAGAGAAGGAGCAGGAGGACAGGGAAGGGCCTGCCAGGCCTGCCGGTGGCGGTGATGTCCGGCGGCCGGAGGGCAGGCCTGAGAAGCTGATGCTTTGGCGCAGCACAGGGGGGTGGCCCGGGGCAGCCAGATCTTCATTGAGGTTGTGGATGAAGTGGCAGCGGGAGCCGTAGGGGCAGCGGCCTTGGAGGTAGAACTTGTGGCAGAGTTCGGTCTTGTACTTGGGGTGGCGGCTGGCCTGACGCAGCTCCCCCAGACCATGGGCAAACTGGCACTTGGCCCCATAGCGGCAGCGCCCGCTCTCCGAGAAGGTCCGACAGAGCTCAGTCTTGTACCGGGATGAGGTGGTGGGGGTTGCAGTAGGTGAGGTGGGTGAGGGCGACAGTTCAGGGCCCGGGCGGGGAACCAGGGGGGCGAAACCCGGGGGTGGTGGCACCCAGCCACAGCTTCGACCCTCCACCAGACTGGTGGAGCGGCCAGGCAGTCGGGCACCCACCCCAGCCGGGTTGTTGTCGGATGAGCTGAGGCTCCAGAGTCCCGAGGAGGCCCAGCTTGGGCTGGACTCGGTCTCTCCGTGGTCAGATAGCAGGTCAGGGCTCACCGACACGAGGCTCTGTGGGAACAGGGATTGGTTAAGACACCGAAAATGCTGGGTGACGCCCCACCACAGCTGCAGGGCACCTAAGAGCTTGCCAGTCCGGTTTGTGGGCTCCCGGCCTGAGCCCCACCTGCGCACATTAAAATGTGGGTGTCGGATCGCAGGGATCCCGATTTGGACGTTCTGAGCTTCCTTGCGACAGCAGCCTATCCCGAGGGATCCAGGCACCCCAGCTCCCCTGACTTGATCCCTGACTGGATCAAGAGGAGAACCCCAGAATCAGGCAACACCACTGTCCTCCCAGTTTCGAGCCTCTGGGCCCCTCGGGATCTGACCCCGCGCATGGGGTTCTCCAGTTTCACAACGGGAGAAGCAGACAAACTTAACCCCGGAATCGGAATCTCTTCGGTTTTAGAGTTCCCACAGTTCCCCGCTGGGTCAAGGGGTGGAGAGACAGAAGTCGGCTTCCCCTTACCCCGAGACTCCAACCCCAGAAACGCCTCCGCGCAAAACCGCGCCCTGAGCAACTACTAGGGGGTAAGCCAGGTGTGGGGCCATTTCCGCCTCCAGACAGCCCGGGTCTGAAAAAAGTCTTCCAACTTCCTATCTCCAAGGCCACCCCACCAGTGTTGCGGTGGAGACCCGAAAGTCGCGAGCTCCGTCTGCACCTCCCGAGACGCGCACTGGTCTGAGAAGGGAGAAAGGAACCCCGGGCCGGAGTGTGCGACTCTCCCGAGCTGCAGTTTGAGAAGGGAGCCGGAGGTCCCGGTCCCGGACTTTTCGGCGCTAGCGAACCCTAGTTTAAGAAGGGAGTCAGGCCAGAGGGTCCCAGGGATGTCGGTCGGCGGAGGCTCACCTCGTAGATAGCGGAGAGATCCATGGCGGCGCGAACGGCCGATGGGCTGAGGATTCGGCCAAAAGTGCGAGCGCTGAAGTCAGGCTGCGGTTGGCTGGCGGAGCGCTATTTTTATAGAGGCGGTGGAAGGAGGCGTGGCCACGGGGCTGGCCCGGGTGGGTGGAGCCAGGAGGGGCGCTTCCCGGACGCGCGCCCCCAGCAAGGCCCGCCCGGCCCCCCGGCCCCCGGCCAAGACGAACCCAAGCCTGGCCCGCGGGCGGCCCCGACCCAGCGGGGAGTGTCCAGGGTGGGGAGGGTGGTGGTGGTGTCGGCCCAGTTTTCAGGGCTGGAGACCGAGGCGCGGAGAATGGAACTGCGCCGTGGTTGGGGGGCAGGGCTCCCGGGGGAATTGACACCGGCAGAGGCCAAGAGGGCGTGCGCCGGAGAGGCGGACGGGGGCGGAGAGAGAAAGAGACAGAAATGGAGAGACCCAAAGAGAAAAACACACAGAGAGACAGAGGTGGCGAGAGAGACACACGCAGGGAGATGTAGACACAGAGGGTAAGACAGGGCAGGGAGAGGAAAAGTTGGGAGACAGAAAGGACATGTTAGAGATAGTTTCCGAGAGACAAACCCGAAGCGGGAAGGGAGAAGGACCGTCACATAAACAGAAAGTGGGCGGGGGGGGGAGGGACAAACACCTACAAACAGAAATCCTTAGGAGCCGCACGGAGGGGAGACTAACAGGCCGGGTGGAGAATTCTGAGCGCTGCCTGCCTGGCCCGGTCTCACCCCCAAACAACCCGGATCCGGAGAACTTTGATCGCCATCGCCCTTCCCCGACTCGCGGGGGGACTCGCGGGGCGGGGGACGGGGTGTCCCGGATACCTGCGAGGCAGGAAAGGAGCCTCCTTCTCACGCAGATAGTGAACGGCCCTTGGATCGTTTGCTTTGGGCTAAGCACTGTTCTTTGAAAGTGCTTTACATACGTTAACTCTAGGACGTGTTATGCCCATTTTACACACCCGGAAGCCTAGGCACAGAAAGGCCAAGTTACTGTGCTAGTAGTGCCTGTTACTAAGAGTTGGCCCTCTGAGAAAACTCAAGATTGGAAAGGGGGAAGTCTTATTTTGGTGGAGGGTTGCCTTGATGGAAAGTCGTTTGGAGGTGGAAGAAATGGATCATGCCCCCAACTAATGGTCGCATGGGTGTCTTTTAAAGGGGTGAGCCTTGAGAGAACTCTTAACTTGCCAGGGTGGCTCTCCACGTTGGCAAGTCTGTTATTGTCAAGGGGGTGCCCTGAGTGACACTCTGTTACAGGGACCTGGGAAGAAAGTTTACTTTTAAGGGGATCTTGGTGAGCTGGCTGTCCTGAGTGAAAACTCGGGGGTAGAAATCATTGCCATGGAGTGCAGTTACAAAGGTGGAAAGTTTGTTTATGCAAGCTGCGACCGCGGGCTCGTATTGAGGTGGGAAGAATCCACCAGGCACACCGAGTTGCCTCGTCGGACAGAACTCGGGGGAATCCCTGGTGCGGCGCTTTCTGGGGCTGAGGGGCCTTCCCGGCCAGTCCCGTGAGCTGGGCGGCTGCGGGCGGCTTTGGCACGGTTGCAGCCTCCCGCTCGACCGTGACTCATTCGCAAGGGGCGGGGGAGGGGGTGCTTCCTGGAAGCCGTGACGAGGAGGCTGGACCCGGACGCCCGGGTTCCTCTCCTGTAACCAGGGCTTGTGTCGCCTGTAAACAACAGCCTCGAGGACAACGGGGGGGAAAAAAGGGAAAAGGGAGGCGCCTGGTACTCGCCTCCCGGCTAGGCTCCAAATCCTTGTGCCGCTAGTAGGACTGAGGCGGAGGGAAAACCGGAGGTGGGGGGGACACCCCGGGGTCTCCGGCGTCTGGCTTGGCTTCGGCTGCGATGCTGGGGGAGTTTCGATTCCCTAGAGACTGGGAGCATTTCCCATCCCTGAGTCAGGCTGACCCCCTCCCCTGTCCTATCTGCTTAGTCATCGGCCCCAGAGCCAGGACGCTTGGGATTGGGCGACGCTCGAAGAGGTTGGACAGGGAGCTTTGCGCGGGGTAGGGCCGACCCTCCACCGAAACGCAGACGGGTGGGACCCCGGGCCCTGGCCCCTTCTTGCTCATATCGACGGGTCCGGGTCTCCAAACCACCTCTCTGCTCAGATCCAGGAGACCGAGCCTCCAGTCTCTCCTACGTCAGATCCCCAAGTCCGGGCGCCCAGCCCCCTTTCTCTCTCTCTAGTCCAAGTCCGAGCCCCCAGCCTCTCCCCAGTCCCGTCTAGGAGCCTAGCTCCCATCCCCCTGCCCACCCCGTCCAGGCCCCAGACGCCCGGCCCGGGAGGAAGTTCAGGGCAGGACTCCTCCCCGCTCCGCACGTAGCCAGCGGGAAAATCCGTGGCCCCAGTGGCGGCCGGGAATCCCCTCTGGAATGACGGTGGGGAAGGGGATGGCCGGGGTCCCCCGCGGGGTGCGGCGGCGGGGTAGGGGGGGTAGCTCCTGGGCGGGCGGAGCGAGGAGGAAAGGGGCGGAAACCCGAGCGGCTAAAAATACGGCGGGCACTTCCGGCCTAGGGGGAGGGGAACGGAGAGCAGAGTTTCCAGAAAAACAAGCGGGGACGGGAAACGCGGGGGTGTGAGAGTCGGTGCGAGTGCGCGGGCGAGCGTGTACTCGCGGCACGTGTGCGCGCCTGGCGTGCCCGGGCGCGGCCGAGTGTGCAACTGCGGGGCCAGCCTGGGGGGGGGGGCGTGCCCGACGTTGTGTGTCGGGTGTGTGTACTGCAGGTGCGAACGTGTGCGTGGGGGCGTGCCAGAGGGATGTGCGTGTGTGTGTGTGTGTGTGTGTATACTGTAGGTGCGAACGTGTGCGCCCTGGTGTGGCTGGGTGCAGTTAGGGCAAGTAGGTACGGGACAGCAGGATGCATGCCCCGTTTGCGGTGTGAGGGCTGTGTCCTTACAGTCCTGCCCGCCATGGCTGTGTGAACACATGTGTAAAACCACCTGCGCCTGTGTGGTTGATTCTGTTTACTTTAGCCATCTCCGGGTGTGGGAGCGTGTACTCAACCGCAGCTGTCTTCCGAGTGGCCGTCGCTTGTGACTTACATATCTAGCTGCACATCTGTGGCACTCAGAGCCACTATGGGACCTGGAGAGACTAAGAGTAGGGAACTCCTTGAGGAGCCCCCGGTGCGGGTCTGGCTGGCCAGGGCCTTCTGGCCTGAGGAGCTGTGTGCGAGCATCTCTGTGACTGTAGCAAGCCGTGGCTGCGTGTGTAGCGAACAGTGTTTCCAAGTGTCTGTGTCCTTATCTGGGGTGAGGCTGAGAACACCAGAGGCCAGAATCTGGATGCAGTTCCTCGGAGGCCCAGTCACAAGGCAGTGAAACTAGTGAACTTCGGTTCCTGACGTCTGCGATGCACATGATGGGGAGGGTGGCGGGTCACCGGTTGCCGCCTCCATAGGCAGAGCCGAGGCACACACGCACACACTTGTACCTAAGAAACATTATCTGTCCCCAGCTAAGGCTGCTTTCAGTAATGTTGAGCTGTGGGTTAGGGCTGAGTCAGCCTGTGATGGGCAAAGTCTGCGATGGGGTGAAAGATAGTGGGTTAAGTGGTGATTAGAGAGTTGTTTGTATATTCATGTGGTTGGATTATTCCTTTTAGAGTCTGTGGGACTGTCACTGGGCCAGAGAACCTGGGGACACCATGATTGTAGGGTGGAGGGCTATGCTGTTCTCTGCCGGGGGGGGGGGGCGTGTTGCACCCGTGTCCCTATGGTCTGTTATGCCCCATGTGGCTGTGGTTCTCATGTACACCTTTTCCTGGAGCGTGTGGTTGTGCACTAGGCTGTATAATCCCCCTCTGGGTCTAATAATTTGGTAAAAATCTCGCTAAGGACCTTCGTGACATGCAACAATTCTTCTAACCCTGTCCCTGCACTCTGGTCCAGGCCTCCACATTGTCCCATAAACACATCAGCACATTCCTGCCTCAGGGTCTTTGCACTTGCCACTCTTCTCTGTGGGATGCTCTTTCTCCAAATGCCCACATGCCTATTCCCTCTCCTTCGAGTCTGCTCCAGTACCACCTTCTCAGTGAGGCCTTCTTGACCTCTGCCAAGGACGTTTTTGCCCCCAAAATAAATCTTAATCACCTATTTAACAAGTAATTAGACCATGATAATAATGAATCCCCACAGACCACTACCCAACCTAAGCTCTCAGACTTTTTTTTTTTTAAACAAACATAATTCTCCAACTACATATCCTACATTTGTGTCAGATTTATTCCTGTGGACAGCATCTTCAGCTAGTGTCTGAGACTGGTCTGTTGCCCTTCCTGGGGGCCTGCCCTACATGCCTGGCTCTTTAAGAAACTTCCTGGGATGTGTACAAACACACACACACACACACACACACACACACACACACACACACACACACACACACGGGGCTGGCCATTTCCCAGGACTCCAGTGTGGGGACTTGAGCTCTGGGTGAATCACAGGTCTCTATAGTTCCAGGCTTTCCTTGCAGATGTGGGGTCCAGGATAGGACGCCTCTGGGCGGCAAGATGGCAAGCAACCAGGGCAGAGAAGGTGTTGGGTGGGGCAGTCCCGCAACCAGGCTGACTCACTAGAGCCTTTCATACCCCAACAGCTGGGCCTGGGCTGGTAGCTCCGCCTTGCACTTGCCCAGGCCTGAAAGCCATGGCTGAGCTCCCAAAGCTTGCTCTCAGGGAAGAGGAGAGCCTGGTGGGCCACTCCTTCCCTGAAGCCCCCTCCCCAAAGCCTGCTTCCCGGAGCTGGGGCCCAGGCGCCTGGGTTCTTCCCCAGGACTGATGATTCACCCCTGCTAGGGCCTTTTCACTTCTCCTTTGGGGCTAAAAATACAGGGACCCAGGCATCCAGCTGGGCTAGGCTTTACCACGGATTGCACAATGCCCCTCGTTTGAGTGCTGCTGACGCAGACTCTGGGTTCGGGTGGGGGAGTGAGTTGCTTTCAGACCAGGCACGCTGAGGTCAGGGCCTAGAACCCCTTCACTTCCCCTTTCCTGGGCTGAGGACCTGGGGGCTGGGCTGACATGGGAGGTGCTGGGGATCCGTGGACTTGGCTGTGGGCCCTCGAAATGAAACTCCTTCCCCTGGCCCCAAGTAACCAAGGGGTCTGGCTTCCAGAATCCAGCCCCCTTCAGAACAGAGGCCCAGTTAGGAACCGGGAGCAGAAGGGAACAAAAGAGGACTAAAACAGAGATGGTCAGAGACAGGACCAGAGAAGCAGAGAGACAGAGACAAAAAGAGATCAAATGACAGATAACAACTGACCCATGCCTTGGAAACACACTAGAGACAGCTAGAAAAAGCAGCAGAGACCCCACCCCCAACGGACAAAATCAGGAAGGACTGAAGGAGAGAGGCAGGTCTGGGCTCTCTGCCCAGGCCAGGCTGGGGGAGAGCCCTAGTAAGAGGTCATCCACAGACAGTCCAAAGTGCA
The DNA here is from genome assembly GCF_010015895.1 of Lontra canadensis. Classification (NCBI taxonomy): domain Eukaryota; kingdom Metazoa; phylum Chordata; class Mammalia; order Carnivora; family Mustelidae; genus Lontra; species Lontra canadensis. Next base: position 5,084,903 of record NW_022631119.1, on the reverse strand, counting down.
TCCTGGGCTAGGCAGGAGAGCAGGCTGCCTGGAGGCGGCGAGGCTCCGCCCTGCACGCTCCCTGCTGGCCTCTGCTGCCCCCTGCTGGCTCCGGCCACAGGGCTCAGGCGGGAAGAAAAGGCAGAGACTGAGGCTGCTTTCAGGTCACTCTTCATTCCCTCCCCGTCCCCTTCCCCCCGCGGCCCGCCCCACTCCCAGCCCTGCCAGCTCACAGGGTGCCCCCGGGGCCAGTAGGTGGTGCAGGCGTCTTGCCTGTAACCTTGTTGGCGCAGTCCAGCAGAGCGGTGTGAATGTCCTTGGCACAGGCAATCTGGGCTTTGATGACTGCCAGGTACTGCGGGTAGGGCAGGCTGTCAGGCTGCACTGCATCCGGTTTGGTGGCCGTGGGCACCAGAGTGGGAGAGTGCTTGGCACTGTCGCAACTCTGGGACAGGCACTCGTGGGCCAGGCGCTGTGGACGGGCAGGCAAGGTGCGGCTTCAGTGTCACTCCTGGTGCTGCCACCCTGACCCCTAGGGCCAGCCTGGGGTAGCCTGCTTGGACCTCTGGACTCCCAGGGGCTTGGAGTCAGAGCCTGGCCCTGCCGACCACATGCTCAGCGACCCTAAGGCACACAGCTGCTTCTCTCTGAGTCTGTTTCCTCCTTTGCAAAACAGAATGGGTTTAACAACTGCCTTTGCTACCTTGTCAGGTGAGAACAGGGAGACCAGCGTGTGAGACAGCCACAGTCCCAGCACATCATGCTGCAAACGTCAGCTGCCATTACTGGGACTGTCCTGACTCCAGCCTGGACACTGGCAGTGGCTGCTCTGATGACGCTTGCCCCTGGTTTTCCTCCTCCTTCTCTGGCTGCGCTGTTTGGTTATGGCTTACTCAGCCCAAGCCCTAAGTGGGGCAGTTCCCAGGTCCCAGCTGCTCTCGTTCTCATGCCTCCCATGGCTGTTCCGCCCACATGCACCACTCAGTTGCCACCTCTGAGGTGACACCGCCACACCTGTGTCCCCAGCCTCCCCTGACATTCCAGAGCTCTCCTACCCTTCCCACCAAACTGTTCCTCTTCCTGGGTGCCTGTCTCAGGAAGGCCACCGCCATTCCAGCTTGAGCTCTGGGCCTCATCCTGGAGACAGTTCCTCCCACAGTCCGGGCCAGCCCTATGGCTGTACGCAGAGCCTTCGGAGTAGCTTTCCCATCTGCTCTTCCCGGCTTCCTCAGGGTGGTGGTGTAGCCTAGCCCACCTGAGTCCTGTCATGGTTGCCTCCTTGGGCTCCCAGCCTCTAATCTTGACTCCTCTAAACCATCCTTCACTTGGCAGCCACAGGTATATTCCAAAAGCCAGCAAGGCCATGTTCTTCGTCCATGGCTCCCCAGCACCCTCAGGGCTATATTCAAAGTCCAACAAGCTCTGGGGCACCTGGGGGGCTCAGTCGCTTAAGCGTCTAACTTCTGCTCAGGGGATGATTTCATCAGGGTGCTGGGATGGAGCCTCACGTCAGACTTCATGCTCAGCAGGGAGCCTGCTTCTCTCTTTCTCCCCCCTGCCCCCCCGCTCCTTATGCAATCTCACTCTCAAATAAATAAGAAATCTTTTTCTTTTTAATTTATTTATTTGAGAGAGAGAGAAAGAGCTAGAGAGGGAACACAAGCAGGAGGAGTGGGAGAGGGAGAAGCAGGCTCCCCACAGAGCAGGGAGTCTGATGCGGGACTCGATCCCAAGACCCTGGGATCATGACCTGAGCCAAAGGCAGACGCTTAATCGACTGGTCCAACCAGGTGCCCATAAGTAAGAAATCTTAAAAAAAAATTCCAACAAGCCCTAATGCTTACTATACTTCAGCTAAACTAAATCTGTGACATTCTTAAAGGGAAATTAAAGTAGAAGCTGTTCCTTCTAGTTGGAACACCTTTCTACTACCACCAGGTTTCTCAAATTCTGACTTTGGCTTCAAACACCAGTTTACAATGATGATGATGATGATGATGATACTACAGGGAACGTTTGCCATGTGCTTAGTACCCTGTTATGCTTTCTACATACATGATCTTGCCATTTTTCCCCAAAATCTATTTCTCAAAGGAAAAATCTGAAGCTTGCAGGTAGAGACTGGTGGTCCATGCAGATTCCAGAGGCCTGTGCTCTTAGCCACCCACCCTCCTCAAAACTCCTGCCCCTCTTCCATTTTTGTTCCAGCCTCAGCTCAGATGCACTCTCTACCAGTAAACTTCCCTGAGTCACCGTCCCCTCCCTGACCCACGCTAGGTAGAGTCAGGTGCCTTCTCTGAGCTTCAACAATCCCCAAAGTTCTCTCATTTTAATCCTGACCTCCCCATCCCCCAGCACCTCCCCCATTACAGCCCTGACTTCTGTGGCCTGGGCTTTTCCTATCACAGCCCTGTGACTCTGAGCTGTCACTATTTGGGGATGTATGTCACCCCTACTGAACCGGAAGCTTAGTGAAGGCAAGGACTGGAGCAACACTGGGTCCCCAGCCTCACGTGTGAAGCGCAAGTGTGGCCCCTAGGAGGTGTGCCCAGTGTGTGTCGACTGACTGAATGAAGGTTCCTGAAGACGTGGGGGCAGAGGCAGGGCTGTGATCACCCGCTGTCTAGGAGGTCACTTACCAGGCAGAGCTCCAGCTGGTCACAGAGTGCGTAGAACTCTTCCAGACACTTGTCAAAGCGCTGTATGGGTCCATCACTGCTCTTTCTATAGCCCAGGGGAAGAAGGTGACTGGAGAATGGATTTCCAATCTCTGGAACTTCAGTGGCTACCCAACCAAGTATCCATCAGGAAACCAAGTTTAGGCCCAGAAGCCCCAAGGCAGGGCCTAAGGGACTGTTTTAGAAGAGGCAAAAGAGCAAGGTGGGTCACTAAGGAGTGGGGCTCCGAAATAGAAGTAGGGGGCATAAGTGGGTGGGGATCTGGGTATGAGGTTCTAAGACGAGGGAAAGGGGACTATACTTACTGTCCGTTGTCAATGTTAGTGTTCTGAATCAAGTTCTGGGCTGCAACCTTCATCAAAGTCTATTAAAAAAAAATGCAGGAAATAGAGAAACAGAAGGGGCACTTTTGGTAGATCTACACTCTTCCTTAAGATCTATTCGATTTCTGGACGCCTGGGTGGCTCTGTCGGTTGAGGGTCTGCCTTTGGCTCGGGTCATCATCCCGGGGTCCTGGGATCCCACTTGCGCCGCGCTCCCTGCTCCGTAGGGAGTCTGCTTCTCCCTCTGCCCCTCCCCCGCTCCCCCTCATGCTTGCTCTCTCTGAAATAAATATTTTTTTAAAAATCTACTCAATTTCAAGCCTCCTCTTCACTTGGCATCTCTCCTGTCAATCCAGATTAGCAGTTGTATTTCCCCAGAGGCTCGCTCTCACCTAGGGTTCTCTGAGTAATCTCTCCGACAGATTTTACAGTCCTCCCTCACCCACCAATCACAGGCAGAATCTCTGTACAGGCCAGTTCTTTACTCAGGCTTTAACAACCAGGGACTTGTTTTTCCTTTAAACTCCCTCCCACTCGACTTGCGGCCATTCCCAGGCCCAACATTCGTGCCGATCCCGTTCACAGGGCAATCCGCAGACCTTCGCTTTGGCCTCATCAAGAGGACCAAATGCCATTCTACTTCCCTGCCTAACGCTCCTCTGCTCGCTTCCAGACTGAAGAGCCCCTCTGCCTTCCCGCTTGGAACCAGAGAGCCAAATCCCGCCAGCTTCTCGCAGCTCTCGGCCAATCACCTGTAGACTCTCCTTCAACTGCGGGATGAGCATCTTATAACGCTGCACTGGGTCGAAGTCCTGTTGCTGTTGCTGCAAAAGCCCGCTCTGGGCAGGCCCCACCAGCTGTGCTGGTGGTTGAGGCTGCTGTTGCGGACCCGGGCCGCCAGACGAACCCGGACCCGATACGCCCGCAGCAGACGAAGCAGCGGCAGCCTGCGGCTGGGACGCAGCCATCTTTCTCAGTTTAGCGCACCGGAAGTGCGCCACAAGCGGTTTTCTCCCTGTTTCTTTTCAGCGTCTCGGTCTCCAGGCCCCGCTTGCTAGTTAGCCCCGCCTCCCAAACAACTCAGCCAATGGGAGGAAAGAATGACCGCCTCCCGCACTTGACTCTCAAATAAGACGTCCAGACTGAGACCCCCCCCCCCGCGATTCGCCAATCACAAGAGGGTCTTTCTCCCTCGCTCCGCCCTATACCCAGCCTTTTGCCAATCCTGGTGGGGGTGTAATCCGGACTCTATTTCCCAGAAGGCCTCGCGGCCTGAGGCGACCTGTCGGGTCCTTAGCGTCTTGGCGGCAGTTGGTGGAGCCGGAGCTGAGAGGCCGTCTTTGGCGCTGCCTGCGCGTTTAGCTGAGTCTCCACTGGAAATCTTCACCAGCCCACCTCATTCCGACCCTACCCCGGCAGAGAGCGGCGCCAACCCGAGCCCTCCCTCGGATTAGGCGTCCGCCAACGTCGGTACACCCCTCCGCGTCTCCCCGCGGCTCAGCACGGACCCCGTCCGGGCTTCCTTCGCCTTGTCGCCATGGCGCCCACCATCCAGACCCAGGCCCAGCGGGAGGATGGCCACAGGTAGGCGCCACGCCGCCTGGCTGTATCGTTTTCGTTTAGGTCTGTCCAGGTTTCGGCGAGGCGGGGGGTCGGGCGCGGGTATCTTCCTACGACGTCACCAGCCCCCCAGTGATGTCAGACCTTCGCCGCGAACGCCGTGGCGTCACGGAGCGCTCACTTTTGACAGACAGGGGTGGGTTCCTTCAAGGATGGGGTGTTGCCCCCACCTTCCTGCCATGGAATTCAGGGATTAAGCTCTTGGGAGACTATCTAGACGGACTGTGCGTTTATTACTCCAGTCAAGCATTTGGAGAATCCCTTAGCTGAAAGCAATTGAGAACGTAGTTCTATTAGAGTACTTGAAGACGTCCCCTCCAAAAGGGATTGAGGCGTTGATTTCATTCATGAAAGCGTTTGGAGACACTCTCTAAAAGTTGAATCCTAGGCTCTTTCCGTTAAAGTACTTGGAGCACCCCTCCCACAGAGATTACCATTTGCCACTCCCTCCTTCCCTTTTTTAAAAGCTTGGAGAAACCCCCCCCCCCACTCTTCTGTCAATCGTGTTCTCCATCTTTCCTTCAATGTCTCGCTCTCTCGTACCTACCAGGCCCAATTCTCACCGGACTCTGCCTGAGAGGTGAGCTCCATTGGGTTTTCCCAGAAGGGGTGGGCCAGTGGGGCCTGGGAGCAGAGGTGGGGCAGCAGGGGACCGGTTTTGAGCCACTGTATTCCCAGGTCTGGAGTGGTCTGCCGAGTCAAGTACTGCAATAGCCTCCCTGACATCCCCTTCGACCCCAAATTCATCACCTACCCCTTTGACCAGAACAGGTGAGACTGAGATGGAGGGCAGAACAACTCACTTAGATCATGAGTTCCGTAAGGGCAAGGATTGCTTCTGTTGTTGACTGCTCTCTTCTCAGAGCCTAGAACAGTACCTAGCAATACGGTAGTAGGTGCTCCATAAATATTTGTTGATGAATGAAACAAGCAGTGTCCGAGTCTTTTCCCACTGAAGAGCCAGCCTTCTAATTCCAACATGGGGGATACTCCCATTTTGAGCTCCTCCCTGGAAAACCTTAGGCTCTGGGAAGCAGGAATATGAGGGTAAAGCTGGAATCAGGAAACCATAATGGGTATGTTTCCCCACCCAGGTTTGTCCAGTACAAAGCAACTTCCTTGGAAAAACAGCACAAACATGACCTCCTCACTGAGCCAGACCTGGGGGTCACCATTGACCTCATCAACCCGGATACCTACCGCATCGACCCCAATGGTGTGTGGGAAGGCAGGGAGGGCCTGCTCTAGGCCAGCAAAGGCCAGGCCCTCCCTCACAGCCCTTCTGCCCCCTTTTTCTCCTCTAGTACTCCTAGATCCAGCTGACGAGAAGCTTTTGGAAGAGGAGATTCAGGCCCCTACAAGCTCCAAGAGGTGTGTGTGTGCTGAGTGAGGACTGGATATGTGGAGGGACTCTATGATGGGAGGAGGGTGGTGGGTCCTAGGTGCCTAACACTCTACCCCCAGATCCCAGCAGCATGCGAAGGTGGTGCCATGGATGCGGAAGACTGAGTACATCTCCACTGAGTTCAATCGTTACGGCATCTCCAATGAGAAGCCCGAGGTCAAGTAAGTTGTGGCAGGTAGAGAGGGAAGGTGATTTCAGGTGTGTCCAGCGACCCCTAAAGTCTTCTCTCTTTACTCCTAGGATTGGAGTTTCTGTGAAACAGCAGTTCACAGAGGAAGAAATATACAAAGACAGGGATAGCCAAATCACAGCCATTGAGAAAACTTTTGAGGATGCCCAGAAATCGGTAATTGAGGGATGAGGATGGGGTGGGATAGGGGTTGAGGGTGGACCAAGGTGCAGCCCCAGAGCTCCATATTCTCACCCACCCTGTTTTTGCCCCCACCAGATCTCCCAGCATTACAGCAAGCCCCGAGTGACACCAGTGGAGGTCATGCCTGTCTTCCCAGACTTTAAGGTCAGATCCAGGGCAGGAGGCAGTGAGGCAGAGCCTGGCGTCTCTGCTTGTCCCAGTCTAATCCCAGTGCTCTTGCCCCTAGATGTGGATCAACCCATGTGCTCAGGTAATTTTTGACTCAGACCCAGCCCCCAAGGACACGAGTGGTGCAGCTGCTTTGGAGATGATGTCTCAGGCCATGATCAGGTAAATGGCCCCACTGCCCACCTTGGCCTGTTTCTCACTGCCCCTTTGTCCTTACTCTTCACTCCTCCCATCCAGAGGCATGATGGATGAGGAAGGGAACCAGTTTGTGGCCTATTTCCTGCCTGTGGAAGAGACGCTGAAGAAGCGAAAGCGGGACCAGGAGGAGGAGATGGACTATGCACCAGATGACGTGTGCGTGGGTCGGGTTAGGTTTTGGGAATGGAGGACCGGGTCTCTCCCTTTTATCCCTCGTAAGAAGTGGGGCTGCTGACCTTGTTCCTTTCATCCTCATCAGGTACGACTACAAGATTGCTCGGGAGTACAACTGGAACGTGAAGAACAAAGCCAGCAAGGGCTATGAGGAGAACTACTTCTTCATCTTCCGGGAGGGCGACGGGGTTTATTACAACGAACTGGAGACCAGGTACTTCGTACACTCCTACCTCAGATTAGCCTGGGGCTGTGCTTCAGAATCCTGATCTGGGGTACGTGGGAGCTACCTTGGAGGCCATTTGTACGTATGGATTGGTTTCGTGTTTAACAAGACTAGCAGAAGATTGCTTGACCATGTGAGCTGGACCTAGTTCTAACACACGAACCCAGGAAAAAAATCTCGAGATTTTTTGTAGTGTAGATAGCCAGCTTCCCTCTGACGTATTAAGAGACTTCATGTGAAAGTCAGCATAGGCAAAATATGGAGTAATGACCTCAAATTAGCATCAGTATTTTAAATGAAATCCTGGATACCCACAAACCTTCCCCGGAGAGCTACAAGTTTACTCCTGTGCTAGGGACCTTGGTGTAAGGTAAGGATTGGGAAAGAAAGTGTGACCTTGAGTTTGTTTAAAGCAGAGATCACAACCTCTGATCCCATGTAAAAGGTAGCACAGTGGCCTTGTGGGCTCTGGGTGACCTGGCGCTCTTGGCAGCCTCCAAGGGGCACCATGACCTCGCCCAGCAAAGGGCTCCTCCAACCTTCTGTTGCTATGCTTTGGGAAGGTAAAGTCCCAGATTAACACTTTCCAAAAGCCAGTAATCTAGATTCTGTGCTTTTAAGTGTTGCTAATTTACCTTAAAATCTCTTACATGTACACACACTTTATAAATACAGGGGATTCATGGAGCTATTATCCTTCCCTTTCCCTTATCCAACCTCTGAGTTTAGTCTTCATTCACCCCACATTTATTCTGGTCTCTTCTGGACTAAGCACTGGTGAGGAAGTAAGAACCAAGTCAGACTGGATCCCCCAATAGGGTCTTTAAATGCATCTTTCACACACCCCACCCCACCTACTTTCCCACTACAGGGTCCGCCTGAGTAAACGTCGAGCAAAGGCTGGGGTTCAATCCGGTACCAATGCCCTGCTGGTGGTCAAACACCGGGACATGAATGAGAAGGAATTAGAAGCCCAGGTAACAAGCATCACTGGCCCAGGGCAGCCATGGAGAGGGTGGTGGTGGGCGAGGAGACACGGAAGCCTGACAGGACAATCTCCTTCCCCTCAACCCTGCTACTTCTAGGAGGCACGGAAGGCCCAGCTGGAGAACCACGAACCCGAGGAAGAAGAGGAGGAAGAGATGGAGACAGAAGAGAAAGAAGCTGGGGGCTCAGGTAAAGCTGGACAGGCCAAACCCCAGGAGCCCTGGAAGGGTGAGAAACTGGGTCTCACTTCTCCCCACTCCCTTACAGATGAGGAGCGAGAGAAAGGCAGCAGCAGTGAGAAGGAAGGCAGCGAGGACGAGCGTTCAGGCAGCGAGAGTGAACGTGAAGAAGTTGACAGGGATGAGGCGAGTGACAAGAGCGGTAGCGGCGAGGATGAGAGCAGTGAGGACGAGGCCCGGGCCGCTCGGGACAAAGAGGAGATCTTTGGCAGTGATGCGGACTCGGAAGACGATGCAGATTCTGATGATGAGGACAGAGGCCCGGCCCGTGGCAGTGACAATGATTCGGACAGCGGCAGTGACGGCGGTGGCCAGCAGAGCCGGAGCCGCAGTGCCAGTCCCTTCCCCAGTGGCAGTGAGCACTCTGCCCAGGAGGATGGCAGTGAAGCTGCAGCTTCTGATTCCAGTGAAGCCGACAGTGACAGTGACTGAGTCCCAGGTCCTTCAGGGTTGGTGCAGACATGATTATAATGCGATTCTTATGCGCAGGAAGGCACTTTTTGAGTCGTCTGTTTGCGAACCCTTCGCTTTGTTCGTTTCCCTCCTCTCCTCCAAGCCTTGCTGTTAATAAAGCCGACTTTTTTTTCCCTTTATGCCCCTTCCCAACCCTATGGTCTCATTCAGCTTATACTTCTCCTTCCCCCCATCCCAGGAGCTCAGTGGCCTCAGCTTAAGGTCACTAGGTTTTCCATGAAGTACAGTATAGCATAACAAAGGTCAGAATCCTTTTTTTGTTTTTGTTTCTTGTTTTTTTTTTTTTTTTTTTTTCCAAAATAAGCCCAGACCATTAAACAAGTGAAACTCCAACAAGTAAGTCTTCTCCAACAGCGAGAAAAACTGTACAGTTACTCAAAGCTGATTCTGCCAGTGGGGCTGGGGATAGGAGGGAGGGTGAAATCATGGTGGCGGGGGAGGGAGCTGGAGAGGGGCTGGGGTAGAAGAGGGTCAGGGTCCTGCCATCAGAGTGGGGCCGCCTGCGTCCTGCACACTCTGCTGTCAGGTGGGGGGAGGGGGGCAGCTCTTGCCTCCCATTGTGTGTGTGTGTGGGGGGGTGTCCCTCACCACCTCCCAATGCCAGGCAGAGCCAGCTCACACTGATGGGTAGTGAAGAAGACAGGACTGGCTGGGAGGTGGTGAGGGTCCTATAAGAGGGACACCCTGCTGATTCCAAACGAGGTGGCCCCTGTCCATCCCACTTCCCGGGGCTATTGGGAGAGGGGGACTGGAGAAGCCCTGGGAGCTTGAGGGGAATGAGCAAAGGCACAGAAACATGGAGGGGCCGGGGTGGGGGACTTGCATAGGTTGATGAGTGTGCAAGAGGTACATAAATAAACCTGACACCCCACCCAGCCCGGCACTGGGAGAGGAGGTGGGAACCTTAGCAGATTCCCCAGGGCCACCCCACCCCCTGGCTTCCTCCCCTTCCCTGGGCTCAGAGCTGAGGGAGGTCCAGACCAGGAGGGCAGAGGCAAGAAGTTCCGGGGAATGGGCTGAGAGTGCAGGGAGGGCGGTGGTTTTAAAATTTTTTTTTTTTTGGTTTTTTGTTTTTTCCCAACATTTTGTATCTTTAATAACATACACAATGGTTACCAGCCATATTCATAACAAAAGTTATTCATAAAATGTATCTAAAAATAACATTTTTTTTTTCCTTTTCGGTGTGAAAAGCTTGAGAATGTCCCAGTGGGGGGTGGGGTGGGTTGAGTGGGAAGAGGGGGTTGGAATAGGGGACCCTGGCTTCCCCACAGCCTGAACCCCCAAGTCCCCTCCCTCCACCTGGGCCCCAGCACAACCCCTCAGCAGGAACAGAGACCAGAGGGTCTGTATGACTCCACAGCTGGGACAAATCTCTGGGTTATGATATAGTGTTCCACTTAAGTGAGGTCATGACAAAATGGGGGGCAGGGAAGGATGAAAGAAAAGAGGGGTGGGGAAAGAAACCAAAAACCAAACAATCCCCTTTCCCTTATTCCTTACCCCAAGTCTTTCAGCTACCAGACCTGGGAGCGGACAAGGGTGTGTGTTGGTTGTGGGAAGGGGATGTTAAGGCAACAGACTTCCTGACCTCACTGGCTGCCCTGGCTCCTGGCCTTCAACCTCTGCATCTGGGGAGCCAGGACTGGGGGGAAGCAGGGGAAGGACTAGGGGGTCTGGAGGAAGGGGCTCTGCCCCCCTCCCCTCATAAAATTCAGGCTCCCCCTGCCACTTTCTTGGCTCAGAGAGAAGCCTGGGGATTCTAAAAATGAGAGGGAATGATAAGAGAGAAAAACCGTTAAGAACTATATAAATATGCATCTTAAATAGGCCTAAGAAATTAATTGTAGAGAACCTCTGATAAACAGGGCAAAAGGAGGTGAGTGAAAGGAGGGTGGCTCCTGTCCTTGGGGGTGATGGGAATGGGGAAGGAGAAGAAGGTGGCAAGGAGAGAGAGAGGGGATCCTCTCAACCACCAGCTTCTCCTTAGCTCCTCTCAAATAACATCCAGGAGAGCAGGTTATCAAACCCGCTTCTTTCTCCCCAAATGTCAGATGGTTCTGAGCAGGCCCCACAAGATAGGGGTAAGCTGCTCCTTTAGGAGGGGCAGGTGACCGGCAGTCTGGAAGAGGCAGGGGTGGGACGGGGCCAGGCAGAGGATGAGGGAGGGAAGGAGGGGCAGTCAGGCTGGCCAGTCCCTGCCTCCTTTATCCTGGCTGCCCCCTACCTCCCTGAACCTCAGCAGAGATCCCTCGACGGGCCTGGGAGTGAGCAAGGCGCGTGCCAATGTTAAACAAAAGTTAAAAGGGTGAGAAAGTAGAAAAATACTAGAATGTATAGCTGAGCCAGCCCACCCTCTCGCTGTCGCAGAGAAGCCCGTTGGGGGTTGGCCCCCGCCCGCCGCCCAGGGAGCCTATGGGTGCGCTGGGCTGTGGGTCCCGTCAGATGGTGGAGGTTTTGTCTGTCCCATCTGTGGTGAGAAAGGGAGGAAGGGAGGAAGATCAGGAACTAGCGGGAGGCCCAAGAAAAGGTACTCGGGTAGCCTGTCATCCCAGTCAGGCCCTCCCTGGAGGCTGGCCTCCCCTAGGGACCCCTCAGGATGCTCTGAGTTGCTCAGTTCAGAGGTGGAGACGCTGCTGGGTAGGTGGGAGCTGGGTCAGGGAAAGAGGAAATGCTCACCACCCAAGGCGTGTTCTGTCATGCTCAGACACAGAGACTCCAGAGTGGGATTGATCTCCAGGTCAGGCCCAGGGACCGGGCAGTCTGTGGGGAGAGAGAACAGAGGTGAGGGCTGAACTTACTGTGGAAGGCAGAACCTGGGAGACAAAGGACTGCAGGGGCTGGTATGAGGGAGGGGCTGAGAGGGATAAGAGGAAAAGGAGGGAGGGAGAGAAGGGCAAAAGACAGAGAAACCGTATGTAAGACACGGCACACACTCTGATGGGAAGTATGACCAGGCAGGGGTGAAGGACACAGACGGGCCTGGGTGTATCACAGAGCAGGCAGAGGCAACAATGGCAAGGGCAGAGGCTTAGCAATGAACAGAAAGCCTGAGCAGCAGGCTGAGGGAGTGATGGGAAGCTGAGGGAGCGTCCTGGAGGCCACATACTGCATGTTGCCTTAGGTGCAGTCTAGCCATCAGCCCCAGGCATTGGGCAGCCCTGTACTCCTTGACTGGTGACCTGCTCCTCTTGGGTGCAGAAGCTTAATTAGAACAATTCCCATCCCCACTTGGACTTGCTCAGGATGTCAGGACTTGGGCAGGATGTCACCTGGGTAGGACCAACAGATGGGGCAAATCAGGACAGCAGCCATGGGGCTTGTCCTCAAACCATCTCTAAAGGGCCTCTTGTTCCAGTGTCTGGGAAACAGCCCACCTCCCTGAGCAGACCTGACCCCACTTCACACCGCTTAAAACCCCCTCCTCTGCTCCTCACAGCTATGGGGAGAAAGCCTGAGCTTTCTACCTGATTTCAGGAGACGCTGCTCCCACCTCCAGCCTCTCCGATCATCACATCCCCAATGAACTTGGAGCTAAGGCCTTGTTGGGACACCTAACTGTCTCTTCTTAGCCAATATTTTTTTTGACCTTGGGGAAGTGACCTGAGTCTCACATTCATGACTGATATGATGGGAATAAACCAGCACCCTCGTGTGTGCAGCCAGGAGGATCTGATTTGACGGCATGGAAAGCCGCTGGATCCATAGTCCAGCACTCAGCACGCAGGTAAAAAGAACTACTCCAATTTTCTGCTTGTGCAGCTCATCCATCCAGTCACCTGCATCTGCAGCTGATGTAAGGCCTACCGCATTAGGATGAACACAACGGACAGGGTCCTCTGCCTCTCACAGGTTCACAAAATCTCATAAATGAAGTAACCCAATGACTGGCATTTATGTCACGAAGAGCTTAGGATCACCTGCAAATTCTTATTTATTATTTTTTTAAGATTTCCTTCATTTATTTGACAGAGATCACAGGTAGGTAGAGAGGCAGGCAGAGACAGAGGGGGAAGCACGCTCCCTGCCGACCAGAGAGCCTAATGCGGGGCTTGATCCTAGGACCCTAGGATCATGACCTGAGCTGAAGGCAGAGGCTTTAACCCACTGAGCCACCCAGGTGCCCCTGCAAATCTTAAAAAAAAAATTTTTTTTTTTTAAAGTAAAACTCTATCTCCAACATGGGGGGTTGAACTCATAAGCCTGAGACAGGAGCTGCATGCTCTACTGATAAGCCAGTCAGGCACCCCACTGTCTCCTTCCTCACCTCTTCCAGACTGCCTTCTCTGCCTTTATAACCTGAGTGGCCAGCAGCAGGCCTAGCCCAGGGCAGGGGACGACCCTACTCAATAACCAAGGCAAGGCTAGCATTTCTCTAACCTCCCTTTTGCCCACTTCGCCCTCATTCTGATCTCTCATCTCTAGACTGGTCTGTGAGCAGAGGGCAAATAGCCATCTCACCTCACAGACCCTTTAGTGTGGAACCTGATCTACAAACTGAAGTCTGCTGCTTCCTGCCTGAAAGAATCCCAGGGGACAGACAGGCAGGACTCCCCTCCATAGAAACCTCGATGCTCTGACGGTCTCATCCCCTCCACCCCTTCCAAACTGAGTACTTAATGATCCTCTAAGGAGATGGTGACGGAGACCAACAGGGACACTAAGACAGAGAAAGCAGGTAGGATCTGAGAAAGAAAACTGAAGTGGGGGAGGGGGTACAAGAAAACTCAGGACTCGGGAAGATGGGTGCAGAGTGGTGGGAGGTAGGAGGAGAGGATAGTGGGAATGGGACTGAGAGAAGGGCCACCTAAGGGTATTGCTGAGGCGGAGCCCCAAGGGTGGGGGCAGCTTACCTGGAGGGAACATGAGAATGGCCTGGGGTGATGAATGGACCGGGAGGGAGTGGGTGCGCTGCACAGAGCTACGGCTCTGGCTGGGCATGCTGTTGCTGCCTCCAGGGTTGGCAAACCACAGGTTCTGCACAGGGAATGGGAAAAAAAAGTGGTGAGCTGAGTGGGAAGAGGCTGAGGCTGAGATCTAAGTGCAGGCTCGGTAGAGCTGGCAAAGGAGCCTCTTCCCTTTGAGCCAGGCCCAGGTGCAAACACATGGACACGCACAGCCCAGGCACAACCACCCCAATCCCAGAAGCGCCAGGCCCTCCGCTTCCCACTGGCTCACCTGTCGGCCCTGGCCGCCAAGGCTGGGGCTAGTGAGGGCATGTCGTGGGGAGATGCCCCCGATGCCTGAAGGGCTCAGAAGGCCCATCCTGCTGGGTGGGAGGGCCCGGGGAGGCATGGGGAACTGCCGCTGGGTCCGCCGGGCCACCCCCATCCCCACAGAGCCAGCTATGGGAAGTGAGTTGGAGCCGAATGCCCAGCTGTGAGAGAGCAGAAGGCATGGTGTCAGTTGAGGTGGTCGGGGCCCCTCTGTCTGCCCCTTCCTCACCTCCCCCACCAGAATCCCCATGGAAAGGACAGAACACAGACCTGCTCTGAACAAGGATTCCCTGCCCAAGTCCTTGCATGACACACTGTTCTCCTGCCCCAAGGCACCCCCAGAATGGAGATGGGAGCTGATAAAGGTTTCCTCATATCCACTTATAGCAGTTCTCCTAACTTGAATTCTCAAATGCGGTATTTAGTAGAATAGAGGAGAAACAGGGAGAATAGGGGAGAAAAGGGACTTCACAGCACCCTGCACACAGGGGAGAACAAGGGGTAGGTGTTGCTTCTGCCAGCTCAGCACCCTGTTCTAGTGCTGAGAACACCGATTTTTTTAATCTGGTAAAGTCTTCACTGGGTGACTTGTGGAAGGTCACCCAGTGACTGAATGAGGACAACCAATTCCCAGCCCAGAACGTAATCAGCCCACTGAGCACCACCTGTCCACCACCAAGGGCCTCGGGAAGGAAGGCCCCACACCCTGGCGGCCTGCTCACCCTTTCTGCTGCCGGTAGCTCTGCATCTCTAGAGCGGCTTTGCGCGGGAAGGTCCGGAGGAGCTTCAGCACTTGCTGTTTCCAGGACAGCAGCCGTTTCTTCTGCGTCTCCGTGAACGCCTGGAATTGGGAGCGTGAAGCGGGGAGGGTGTGTGTTCAAATCTGCCTTCCAATCACCCACTCAAGTTATTTACTGCCTGCCTGCTCTGTGCCAGGCAGTACTGGGAGGCAGAGGTAACCTGTGCACACACAGCTCACAGTTCAGCGGGGCAGAAGACACGCAGGCCATCTGACCTGTGACGAGTACTGTGAGGGACCAGCAGAAGGGAGGGGAATCTCGCTCCCCAGAGAAAGAACATGTAGTAAGGTTCTGAGAAGGAGAGCTCACGGCAGCCACTAGAGCCAACACTGGTGAGATGAGGGCTGGAGGCGTTGGGTGGGTGCCAGCCAGGCAGGGCCCTGAGGGCCACATCAGGAATACGGATACTGAGAGCGATGGGGGAAGCCTTGCCCTTCTTGGGACCCTAGAGAAGGCCTCACCTCATGAGTCAGGCACTTTTCAATAAGCTGGAGGTAACTGGTGATGTTCTCCTCGTCCGGTCGGGACACCAGCAGCTGGGTGCACACTGAGGGACAACGGAAAGGAAGGGAAGTTAGCCCCAGCATGTCCTCTGCCATGCTCTAGCTCCCTCAGCCCTCCTGGCCAGCACAAAAATTGGAAGAGGACACTGAGGCTGGATGAGTTCTAGCTATGTGCGAAGCATGGTACCTGGTTCTCATGAACATATATAAACCCACCACAGTAGCTCAGAGAGGTGGAATCACTTGGCCCAGGTCACACAGCTAAAAGGATATGGATCCAATTGTAAAGTCAGCTATGCCATGCTGCCTTAGGAAAGGCCAAGCCCACTATGAGTTACACTATCCCCATCCTGTGGACTTTAATACCCCGTGAAAGAACCAATGGATTTGTCTCATACTATACACAATATCTACTGACACATCGTTCCGCCTTTTGCTTAGGCTGGAGACACTGTGTGGGTAAATAAGGGTTGTCTCCTACCACCAACCTAGACATACCTGAGGGTGGGGCCTTGCTACTCTCAGTCTCAGCCACTCTCTGATATGGTCACTAAGGGTCCTTTAAAAAGCTCTGCTCCCATCATTTAACTTGGATTTGATCCCTGATGACGATTTGGCTCCCTATCCCAGAACTTCTTGCTGGGCCTTGCGTGGTCTCACCTTTGCCCATCACCCGTGTAAACTGGCTGGGGATGTCTCCGTCGGCAACGGGAGCCGGGGCTGGCTCACTGCCATCAGTGGGAGCCGGAGCTGGTGGAGGGGGGTAGCTCTCTGCAGCTGGAGGGTCCTTGGCCTCAGTGCCCTTGTCTGTGCCGGGGTGAACCAGGGGAGGCTCAGCACCTGGCAGTGGTGGCTCCCCCCGGCTCCCATCCTTGGCAGTAGGGGTGGCGGCAGCGGCAGCAGCCACAGTGGCCTGGAGGACGCTGTAGGCCTTGATGGGGGTGATGATTATCTGCTGCAGCTCCTGCAGAGCGTTGCGCAGATTCCCACCTTCCAGCACATCCTGAGTAGGGAGGACACATCCGGGGTCACATGCTGACCCCCAAAGCTACAAAGAACGACTACACAAGAGGGGTCAGACAGAGCTGGGAGAGTGCTGGTGGAACCCTGAGTCCTAGCACTTAGAGAAAGGAGGTAAGGACAATACAAGCTCACATATATACACAGATATGTACACATTTGTATAATGTGATCCCTCTTCCCCACTTCAAAGTGGAGTTCCAAGGGGGTCAGGAGAAGGTGGTCTGATGCTGGGCCTCAGGGTCCTACCAAGGATGGAACCAGAAAGCAAGTGGCAGGGAAGGGGGAAAGGAATGTAAATCAAGGCAGATATGGAAGAGGAGTAAGTGAGAAATAACCAAATGGAAAGAGATCATGCACACCGAGAGACATTCTGCTCCATCAGGACATTAGTTAGGAATGGAAAAGTGAAAGGAGCAGGGACTGAGTTAACAGAGACAAAGTCTGGAGACACAGACCAGGACAGAAAGAGAGGGGAGCCTCTCGGCCACAGGCCCATGAACCCTGTGATCTGACTTGCTCCTGGCCTCCCTAGGGCTGGGTTCTCTGGAGGTCAGACCTGAGGGCTGGGGAAACCCCAGGTGAGGCCACCCAGAGCCACCATGCAGTTAGCTGGACTTGGAGATGGGGATATCAGATCCTCACCTTCTCCAGGGACTTGAGGACACTCTGCCTCTCGCGTAGCTTCTGGATGCTCAGCGCTATCTTATGGCGGGCACCTTTGGTCACATTCTGTGGTAGAGGCAGAAGGGGACAGGAAGCTGGAAGTGTGAGGCTAAGGTACCTGGGGTGCCCCCAGGGCCTGAAGAGACACCAGAGGCTTGGGCCACAAGAGTAACGTCAAAATGGTGCTGCCCCCACCACCTCCTGATGGTCCCACTGGCTTCACCTGAGACTCCAGATGCTGCTCAGTCAGTGTCATCATCTCCTCGTAGCTCATCTGTGAGAAGAGGGCTGCGTACTTGTGCAAGCGGAGGCTTTTCAGCCACGAGGGCACATCTTTGGAAAAGGAGAGCAAAAGGTCAGCAATCTGGCCCTTATGACTGACAGAGGAAGGGTTGTGGGGAGGGAGCAGTTTTCTGCAGTTTTTAATGTTCCAACCTTGGTGGGACTCTGAGGCCCCAGCATCAACCACCTTCTCCAGAGCCCCATGGAACTCCACCTTGAAGTGGGGGTAAGAGGGAATACATGTATACAACCAGAGGTAACACCAGAAACTGCAGAAAACCAGGATTAGGGGAAAGCCAAAGGTCCATAAGCCACTTTTTTTTTTTTTTTTAAGATTTTATTCATTTATTTGACAGAGAGAGAGCACAAGCAGGGGGAGTGGCAGGCAGGAGAGGGAGAAGCAGGCTCTCTGCTCAGCAGGGAGCCTGACGTGGGGCTCGATCCCGGGACCCTGGGATCATGACCTGAGCTTAACCAATGGAGCTTAACCAATGGAGCCACCCAGATGGCCCCATAAGCCACTTCCTCTCCTGCCCAGTCACACCGTTCTAGGTGGTCTTCCCTGGTATCAGGACATCTGAGCCTTCTGCTCTGCCTGACTGGGTATGTACTAGGATGACCTCACTGGTGTCCCTGGAACATCAGCTACTGCCCTGTCCTGGCTTGTCAGGCTGGGTTGTCTGAAGGCAGGGGTTTCTGGGCTATCAGACCAGGGCCTAGAGGGATCTCTCTGCTCAATCTTGAGCCCTAAGGGCAGGGACTCACTCCTTCCCTCAGACCTGTCCCTGGCTAGGGTAGGGTAGAGGGTGACAGGACAGGAAGTTGGAAGCTACCACGGCTCCCTTCTGTCCTCTAAGCTATGCAGAAGCCTCTCTTCAGAGGGTCCTAGTGCTACCCTCCCGTCATACCTTTCATGCCACTGCCGTCCTCCTGGAAAGTGTTCCGGCTGGAGCCCTGCTCCTCCGTCTGCTCACTGCCAGAGGAGGCCACGCTGCTCTGGGGTGAGAGGGGTGCGTGGTCGGGCGTGGTGAAAGCAGCCCGGGCCCCAAGCTCCTCCGGACTCGGCCACTCACCAGGGGCCTGGGGGCTCGTGGGGATGAGCGACATGGAGCGCTTCAGCGGGCTGGGGTGAATTTGGCAGGGGAGACCTGGCCAGAGGGGGAGAGGCAAGAGGTCAGGTTTGGAGATCTGACCATAGGAGATCATGCCCCCTGGTTGGTGCCATGGACAGCGGCTCAGCCCCAGAATCCAACAACGGGAAGGGACCCGGGGGTCTGAGGGGAACCACCTATGAGATACTGCTCGTTTCCTCATTCCCCATACCTAATCCATCAGCAAACTCTCAGCCACATCTCTCAATCTTCCCACCTTTTCTTCCAGTACCTTGGTCTGTAACTGGTGTCTCTTGTTGGAATTACTGCTACAGCCTCTTCACTGGTTTCCTGCCTTCATTCTTGCCTCCTACAACCCATTAACCTCACAGAAGCCACGGTGATTCTTCTAAAAATGCAAATCTAACCAAGTTAGTCCCTACTTTAAATCCCACCTATGACCTTCCTTCACACTGAGGAGAAAATTCAAACTTTTCTACATACCTACAAGGCCCTGTGGGACCCGGACCCTGCTCACTTCTGACTCTCACCTCCACCAGCTCACTCTTCAGTTCAAGCCTTTTTAGCTTTGGCTTCTCCACCAACCCTCACTTGTTCCTGGAACACTCAAGCTGTCCAACCTCAGGACTTTTGCATTTGCTCTTTCTTCTTGTTTTCCTGATTTTAGCAGCTGGCTCCTAAAAATCTGATCTCCAGCAAGCATCATCTCTTCCAAGGCCTTCCCTGAGTGGCTGCCCCCCAGCAATCTTGGTTACTCTATCGTATGACTCTTACTTGTCTTCCTTACAGCACCTACCACAACCTGGAGTGACTTCACCTAGTTATTTGTTTACGTGCTTATTAACTGTACACCCCTGCTACAATATGAGATCTGTGACAGCAGGGACTTGTCCTGTCTTAAAGATCATTGCAGCCTCAGTAATTATAGTGGGGCGTGGCCCGGAGGAGCTGCTTCATTAGTATTTGTAAAGCAAATGAATGAATGGAATATATAAACTGCTTCTTCAACATCCCTATCATTGGGCCTCACCATCTCCCAAAGATTTTTCCTGTACTGAGCTAAAATCAGCTACCCATAAGGCCCATAAGGCCCAGTAACTCAGACTGTCTTCCACAAGGTGTTTCATATTCTCCACCTGTCCCATTCCTGAGGTAAGAAAAGGGTTCCTACTTGATTTTAACCATCCTCAGGAGAGTGCAGGTTCTGAGTTCCAGACCTTTCCATGTAACTACTCCCTCTGCCTAACTCATTGCTCTTCCACCCTTTCCTGCCGGCCACCTCGTCTTCACTCCTCACTCAAGTGTTAGCTCTTCTGTGACTTCTCCCTCTGCACTCGTGGGGGCCCTGTGTTACTGCCTCAAGCCTAGCAGTAGCCTCCGCCACCAGCCTGCCTCTTGCACTGGACTCTGGGCTCACGTGTATTAGGGTCACATTCTGGGAGGCCTTGAAGGTAGGGTGAAGCTTTTCAATTTCAAGCAGTTGCAGGAATAACAACCCCGCTCAATCATTTCTGCATCGCCAGGATCAGGTGCAGGGCGTGATACACAAGAGCCCTCGGTTTCATAAAAGCCTAAAGGAGGGCACCCGTGGTCCATCCTAAGGGTGCTAAGGGTGCCTCTGAGCTCGACACAGGATATTCAAAAGTACCCAAAGTCAAATAAAAAGACAAGGACACAAAGCCAAAAAGCCTCACCCTGGGTAGGTGAGAACATCAATGCTCAGAGAACAGAAGCATTTTGCCCCAGTTGCCAGAGGGAGTTGGGAGGCAGCTACAGAAAAACCCTAGCCTTGTTTCTGATGGAAAGGCTGGGATTCCTGCCAGTGCTCCACTGAAACTCAAACCAGGAAGAACAACCAGTCTGGTACAGGCCCCAGACCACCTTCCTTCATCTGCGACAGTCTATGCTCCTAGCCAGGAAATCACCTGAAGGACAGGGCAGTGCACTGATCCATACCCTCAGAGGGCCAGCCTCCACCTCTGCCTGTGACCTCTGGGGTCCTCTTTTCATGGCTTCTCCCAAGGGTCTGGATTCCCAGAAATGGCACCTTTTGGGCCCCATGGGACTTGGTATAGGCTTTTTTTTCCTTTTGCCTGTCTTGGTGCCCATGGCTTCCTTCTCTTCCCTTCTCAGTGAAGGAGGAGGCAGGAAATTATCCTGATTAGAATGACTGTGCAGTTCCTGAGGAGCCCTGCTTGACCAGGGACTGGGGTGGAGGCCGGCCACAGCATGTATAAAAACAGGAATGCCGGCTGGAGATCCAGGACCTCACTCTCTCTCCAAGAAACCCTGGTCTGTCCTTGGCAGCACCCCAAACCCACCCTGCTTGCCCTTACAGCCTAATCCTTGCTCCCCACTCAAAAATATTTTAATGGTTTCCTATTTCCTGCAACTGCTTGAAATTGAAAAGCTTCATCCTTTCCTTCAAGGCCCCCCAGAATGTGGTCCTAATATACTGAGATCTGGGAGTCAAGACAGACCTGCACTAAAATTCTAGCTCTGCCACCTATTAATTTTATGATCCTGGGAAAGTCACTGCCTCCATTTCCAAGTAATGTCCTTGGCAAAGGGATAGGCACACAATAAACATGAATGTCTGCTACTGCTATTACTCATTTAAACCCTTGCATCTTTCCATCCCAGCCAGACGTCTGCACACTCCAATTTGCCACCCCTGTGTCTTCATTTCATGCTGTGTCCTCTACCGGGAATGCCCAATTCCTTTCTCTCTTCTGGTTCAACCTCTCTATCTGACGTTGTTCCAGCTTAGTTAGTCCTTTAATAGCTGCTGTGACCCATTGGGACATTGTGGGGAGGAAGAAATATATGGGTACCCCCTCCCCTCGATGAGGTCTAAGTGTCTATGAGAGGGTCACTTTTACATGGAAGCAATGTAGCATAGTAGTTACAAGTATGAGCTGTGGAGCCAGACTGCCTGGATTTAAATTCTGGCTATACCACCTGGGGCAGGTGACTTTTCTGTGACTTAGCCCAAGAATTTATTTGTGTAAATTTCTCAGAACACCTTTTGAAAAAGACTAAATGTTCAATAATCTGAGCTAAAATTATCTTTATTAATGTATTTTCCCAATTTGGACCCAGAAATTATGATGCTCTGAGACTATAAGACATGGTCTAACACACTTTGTGTTGCCAGAGGTGCCAGAAATGCTTTCCTATCCCTCTGTTTCCTGTGATCCTTACCAGCACCTGGGAGGGAGACAAGTAGCTAGGACATCCATAGGAAACTGGGGGAAGAAAGAGGCTCAGAGCACCAAGGGCATGTACCAGGTGCCATCAGGAGACCCAGGTTCACTTCACCTACTGGCATGGATGACATTTCACTGTCACTCTCTCTTGGCTTGCTTTAAGCACTACCAGCCAGCCAAAGGGGACCAGCCATGCTGAGGTTAAATCTTAGAAACCTCTCACACCTGGAGTCAGGTCATATTACCTCACCACGCCTTGGAAATGCCACTTTCCCCTTAACCTGTTCATTTCAACTAGTATTTCAAAAACTCACCAGCTCCTCCTGCTCACCCTAGCCTCTGGGGTGCTTACCAACACAGCCCTTCCAGACCATTTAGCTGGAGGACAGAGTAGTCACCAGGGGCAGACTCTGGTGTCAGACAGCTGGGTCTGAACTTAGGACCATGCTACTACTTGCTCTGTATATAACCTTGAATATGTGACTTCACTTCTTTGAGTCCCAGTGTCATTTCTAGAATGGGGCTGATGATAAAGTTGTGACAAGGATTAAATGAGATATCATGTCAGTAAAGCGCTTACAACACAGTCAACACTCAACAAAGTTACCTACTATTACTAATATCTTACAGTGTGACTTACATCTTACATAAACAGGCTTACAAACACAGATTTTTCAGAAACAATGCTGTTAGCTGAAGCCATAAACACAAATCCACAATGTCTAAGCTGGAAGGGACCTTAGATTACATCTAGTAACTCAATGCTTTCAGAGGCCTGGCAGGTATCAGACATGCCCAAAAGAAGTCATTAGGGGCACAGGCCAACTGGGACACATGTACAGGGTCTTAAGGTGGGGGGAACACAATATTCGGCCATCTTATTGTTGCTATAGGATTACAGGACTTGAGTTGCCAGACTTTTAAAAAATTTTTAAGAGAAACTGAAATCTGGATTTCTAAGGGAAAATTACCAATTTCTTATGTCACCAAATTTATTTTAAAGCATAATAAAACAAAAGCAAAGATTCACTGAGTTTGGGCTCAACAAGACATGTCTGTAGGTCAGACACGGCTCCCGGAATGGCAGTTCACAAGCTCTGCACAGCCTCATAAAGCTGAGGTCCAGAGAGATTATGTGACTTGCTCAAGGCCAAAGAATGAGTGAAGAGCCCAGTTTGACCTTTTTCAAGTAGGCATGGCCTCCTGGGACCCTCACTCCCTCACCTGCATTTGCGTTGCTCCCAATACTGTTGATAGCTGGCGGCACTGAGCTGGATGGGTGGAAGGGCACGTGTCCATTTTCCCGGGGTGGCTTGTCCTGCCAGCCTGGCCCTGCCTCCCCAGGGCCCAGCTCTGCAGGGCTCCCCCACTCATCTGAGCCTTGGCGTGAGTGGTAGGTGGGCTCAGGCCGGGTGCGGAAGCCACTAGCCAGCCGTTCTTCCAGGTGGCTCAGCCAGAGGGCCAGTGCATTGCGGTCCTCCAGTGTGGTGGCCGGGTGGATGAGGGCATAAGAGAGCAGCTGGCGGCTCTCCTCGATGAAGGCATTGCTCTCGATCGAGTAGGCCAGGACTTTCTGCAGCAGCCTCATGTACTCCGACTTGGCCTCCGTGTTGCCTGGCTGAAGTAGGGGCAGGTGGGACAGCAGGAGGGATACCACCTTCTCTTTGGACTCCTGCTGCCACTGGCTGACAATGGCTGTGGAGGGGACAAAAGGGAATGTCAGGGAAGACAGGGTGGGGGACTCTCTATAGATCCAGGAGTGCTACCTACAGTCTGCTCCCTCAGCTCCAATCTACTCTCCCTTCCCCCTTCATGACCCCTGAGCTTGTTCTTCATACTGATGAGACCCAAAGCACTCACTATTGCCAGAGTAATTTTTCCTGGTTCCATCACTCCTACTCTCCAACACCTGCTGTGGCTCCCCATCAGCCAAACTTGCTACTCTGGAATCTGAGCTCCTCCTGCTGTCCCCAGGCCTGCCCTTCTTCCTGTATCCCTGTTTGTTATCTTCATGGCCTCTACCCACACTCCCTTTCCCCCAGCAAAAGAGCCTCCTTCCTGATAGGGGAATGACACTGGAATATGATGGTTAACAGCTTGGGCTCTGGAATCAGACGGTCTAGACTCTACAACTTACTAGCTAGACTCTGGGAAAGTCACCTTGAACCTCACAGAGCAGTGATCTCCTCACTGAAAAGTTTTGAGATAATTACAGTACTCAGTTCACAATGCTGTTCTGAGATTCACTGAGCTAATAAAGAATGGAAATGGCCAGGCACACAGAAAGAATGTATTTACTAAATGCTTGCTGTTCATTTATATTTTAAAGATTTATTTATTTATTTGAGAGAGAGAGAGAGAGAAGAAGCAGGGAGCCTGACGTGGGGCTAGATCCCAGGACTCTGGGATCATGACCTGAGAGAAGGCAGATGCTTAACCAACTGAGCCACCCAGGCACCCCAGCTTGCTGTTTTTTTTTTAACTGTTCTCTTTGCCTCCAGATTTTCCCCTCCAATTGGTACCATTCACCAAGATGGATTTCTTTTCCTAAAAGGACAGCAAGGTTTCATGTTCCTGACAAGGAGCTCACAATGCAGGGCTTGATCCCAGGGCTCCAGTATCATGACATGAGCCGGAGGCAGATACTTAACCAACTGAGCCACCCAGGCACCCAAATTCTGGACTGCCTAAACCTGCTCTTTTCCAGGAAGCGTGCCTGGCTGCTCCATGCTGCAGTGATCTGGTGACATCGTTTTCCCATCTTACAGTGTGACAGCCTAGTAAGTCTGTCTGTGGAGATGAGCCAGGTTTCCCCTCTTGACCCAGAAGGGGACTCCTGAGGAATAAGACCACTGCCTGGCCACATAAAGGAGGCCTTGGGAAGGAACTGTTTGTTATAGGTCTGTCCTCCGTGAAGACCTTGTTACCCCTGCCTTAACTTTAACTCTCCAGTGGAGTAGAGGATAGGAGAAAATGCTGACAGGGCAAAGGAAAGGGACAAAGAATACCAACCAATACTTGAGAAAAGAGATAATGATCAAGGACTAGGGCCAACTATGTCCTCTCTCTTGGGCAACTGAGCTCAGACCTGTAGCCCCAGTGACAATTTGCAAACACCTAACATGGGCGTTTTGAGAGATGACCTACTGGGCTATTGGTAAGGTCCTGGAAAGGTGTGAAGGAACTGGGTCTAACCTGACAGAGAGAGGACCCTGGAGGGGTGAGTGATGAAAAAGAACAGGCAGAGATATGGCTTATGTCCCTCCTCTCCCAGTTACTGACCATGTTACTCTGGGCAAATGTAGAACTTCACTGAGCTTTACTTTATCTCTGAAGTGGGGGTCAGAATCATTCCTAACTGTCACAGCTACTACTAACTACTATGAATTAAAGTGAGACCATAGCACAAAGTAGAGCATAAAGTAAGTTCTCAGCAAATATTAGCATCATCACAGTTATTATATCTTACTGTGGCTCCTTCTTTTCAAATACCCACAGAGATTCTAAAGCCACATGCCCAACTCCTGGTCCTGGAAATTGAGAGGCTGGGAATGGGCATATACTATATAAGGAGAGCCTCAGAATTCTAGAAATTTGGATTTCAAGTGAGCCCCAATCTGGATCGCTCTGCATCTGACAGTGTCTCAACCCAACTTCCTAAAGGCTTAAGATTCCAAGGACCACTGGTCTCTGCAAAGGGAGCCTTGCATAAAAACATGAGAAATGACCCCTCACACCTCTCTTTGTCTTAATGACCTGTGTGGAAATCTATTGTTTAGGAATTCACATATATTTCTAATTCTGGGGGTGTCCCTGGGTGTGTCCAGGTGGCTCAGTCATTAAGTGTCTGCCTTTGGCTCAGGTCATGATCTCAGGGTCCTGGGATGGAGCCCCACGGTGGGTTTCCTGCTCAGCTGGGTGAGGGGGGGGGCTCTGCTTCTCTCTCTCCCTCAGTCTCTCCCTCTGAGTCTCCCCTCTGCTCGTGCTCTTGCTCTCTCTCAAATAAATAAAAACTTTAGAAAAAAAGAGATTTCTAATTCTGCTTAAATCTGTAGCTTTACGAAAATGAAACACACAACTCCCAACTCCTGGCCATATAACTAACTACTCATTCTCTTGGCCTGGGACTCTCTGCTCTAAGCTTCCTAGAGAACCCCAGGGATTCATACATTTAAGCAGAGTTATCAATTCCTGCTATGCCCATAGTACTGGCCAAAATAGAAAAGTAATACTACACAATAACAGTAATAACGGATAGCACTTACTGAGCATTTACTATATGCCAGACACTATGCTAAGAACCTCACCTCAACCCTCCTTTAACATCCCACCTTATAGATGAAGGACTAGATTTCAGTGACGGAACCATGATCTGAACCCAGGTCTGTCAGCCTCTAGAACTGGGAGGAACTTTTACGTATAACACTGTACTAGTTCTCCAATGCCAAGTCTCTTGTTCTCCACCCCTTCGTTGTCCCTGGCTTTCTAGATCTCATGTATGACTTACCACTCAAAGCTAGGAAAACTCATCTCCTCTGTCTTCTCTTGAACCAGCGCCCCATGACTACAAGGCTGATTCTTAAGTCATCTCTAACATCTAAGGATGTTTCCAAGGTGGGACAGGCCTTCCTGATTTCAGGAAGCCTTCACCTTTCCCACCCTTCTACCTCCTCCATCTGGTACTTGATCACATAGGAACAAATACACTGGCACCCCATTTCCCTGACTTAATAATCCTTGAATTTTTTGCTCTTGATGAGAAGGAAGAAGAAATACAGTGATGAAGATTAGGGAAAGTCAAAGACTTACATCCCAGCTGTGTTATACAGTTGCCTGGCCAATGTGCTTCTTCCTCTGGAAAGGGGGAATGAACAGGGCCACTGAGAGGATTTAGGGAGACAATGCGTGTAAAGCACCTGACAGGAGTCTACCCACAGTAAGCACTTAGTATGTGACTCAGTGATTGGTGTTTTTCTCCCTTCTCCGGCAGTCAGCCTACCCTTCCAGCCCTACCCTGATGTTCTCAATCGCTGTTGTTAGGCCTTACAGGGTAGCCAGAGGCATCTGGGACAGAAAGAAGCCTTGTCTAGTTCCTCCCCCACCCCAGAATACTGCCAGGACCCCAGGGCTATGGGACACAGCTTCTCCTCTGGTACTGCCAGGGGATATGACAGAACAGCCCCAAGGGTTGGGCTCAATGAAGGACCTTGTTCTACTACAGAGAAAGGAGAGAGAGGTTTTGGATGACTGGAGGCTGACCCTGGGGAAATGTGTGTTCATGTGTCTGTGCAGCAGTGCGGTGGGGAGGGCGGGCCTCCCAAGACTGGGAAGCATCAGTGAGCACTGGAATGGGTCCAAGGAATTTGTGCAGCCTCAGGCCCCTTGGGGTGAGCCCAGCTGGGGCTGCAGATGATGGGTGGGGATGAAACTTCGTTTCCTGCTCTGATCAGAGAAGTCTGGCTTAGAGCTGAGGCACAGCAGGGGCCTAATGAATAGCTGCACAACTGAACCCAGACGGCCTCTTGGAAGATAGCAGGGTCTATGTGTGGGTCATGTGCCTCTCGAGGACCCCTGACCTCACGTCACCCTGTCACATGTCCCAGCAGATATACTGAGTAAGAGCACAGGTTCAAATGCGAACCTGCCTGGATTCCAAATCTACCTCTGCTTCTATGACCCAGGTCAACATAACTGTGGGCCAGTCCTTTAACTTCTCTGAGCCTGGTCTCCTCTTCCGTACAGCAGGGGCAGTAAAAACCCTATGTCACAGGGTTGTTGTAAAGATTCAATGAGACAATCGTGCAAAGCACCTGACGTGTGTTAAGTACTCCATGGATTTTAACTATTATTGTCATTGCTCCTGGTTGAAGATTAAGAGCCCACGCTGTTTTGGGACTGTGGGGAACAACTAACATAGGAGGACACATCTGGGACTCCCCCTTAAGATTCCCGACAGGGGTGGGGAATTTCATACAGTTATTTACCAAAAACAGACATGTCTCTGGCTCCTCTGAGCTAGAGGCACAATAAGCAGTGATGAAATTCTGGAGGTGGGCGGATGGGGGAAGGGGCTGGGGAATGCCATGATGCCAATGACTGCTTCCTCCCAAGTGGCAAACCTGGATTCTGCAGGCATGGAGAGGACCAGAGAGACTGTGCATGAGTACCCTCCTTGGCCAGGTGACCAGAGCTAAGTAGGTCATGACCCTGGGTCCTGGCAAACCATAGGAGCCAAATATATCTTGGAGACTGCCATAAAAGCAAATCCATTTTTATGTGCTGGGCTGTTGCAACAATCCTGGCAGCCTCAGGCACTCGTCACAGGGGCTGGGGTTCAGCTGAAAACACGCCCTACTCTACCTCACCCCAGCTCGCACAAACATGGGGGAGGGCTAGGGGGCTCACATTTTTGTTTGATGAACTGTGTCAGTAGAGCTTGAAAGGGGAGGGTGGAGGCATGAGAGCTGAGCTCTGGTGACTCATTCAGCCTCGGCCCCCTCCTGACCTCAGTTTCCCCACCCAGATTCAGTGAGCCAGAGAGGGAGGAGTTTAAACCTGCTGGATACAGGGACTCTGACTCAGAGAACAGGAGGAGGAAAGAAAATGCAGGAAATGCAGCCCAGGAAGCTGAAGGACCAGGGAGGGAAGGGGATTTCAGTTTCCCTGGCTCTACCCTTTTGGTCCAAGTCAGCATCAGGGGTAAAAGAGAGGGCCAGGATTACTGTTACAGCTCCAAACAGGCAGGGAAGACAGCACTGGGAAAAGGAACAGGGATGATAGCAGAGGGAAAGCTGGATCCTCTCTCCTTTCCTGTTCCAGAGACCCTTAGGGTTCTACTTCTTTTCTTTTCCTGGGTATTGTTTCAGATTCTGCTTCCATGAAACCAACACTGGCTGCCTGGGCTGGGGGACTTCCCTAAACCCTCTCAGCTGCTTGAGAGGAAGAACAGCCCAGACTAGATCCCCCTTCCACAGCCCCAACTCCTCACTCCCAGCAGGCTGCATAGCCCCACTACCTTCCTGGGCCCACCTGGAATCAGCACCAGTATTAAGACAAGAGGTTCTTCACTGGATGCACACAAGAGCCAACTAGGGAGCTTAAAAAATATCAGACTTGCTGGGGATAGGACCCAGGCCTCAGATTATTATTATTACTTTTTAAAGATTTTATTTGACAAAGAAGAGAGAGCCCGCACACCAGGTGAACAGAAGGCAGAGGGAGAAGCAGGCTCGCCAAGCAGGGAACCCGATGCGGGGCTCGATCCCAGGACCCTGGGATCATGAACTGAGCTGAAGGGAGATGCTTAACGACTGAGCCACCCAGGCGCCCTGTCAGATTATTTTTATAAAGTCCTTGAGTGATTCTGACATGAAGCCATGGTACCCACTTGCCTAGATCAAGCCCTCTGCACTCCCTGCCCCTTCTGGTAGCTCTGCCCCAAACCCAAATCTGAACCCAGGGCCTCCTTGGGAGAACTTAAAGAAGGGGCAGGGTTGGGTGGCTGGGACACAGAGTACAAACCCCAAAATGGCAGAGGATCTGCCTCATGTTCAGCCACCCAGGTCTGAAGGGATCTAAAAAGCTGAAGAGTTTCAGACCCTATAAGAGGCAGCTCTTCCCTGGGGATTGGTGTACCAACTGAATTCATGATTTGATCTATGGGGTAAGTGTGCATCTTGGTGGTGGCGGGGGGAGACAGGAAAGACAGTCTCTGAAAAGTCCATCTCCTAAAACATTAAGAACTACTCTTTTAGAAGAATGTGCTGGGCTCCCAAAGAACGTCATATGCTTGGCTGTGGCTTTGGCGAGTTACTTCAGAGCCCAAAACTTGGACAGTATCTAGAACAACCTTCTTACGGTTCAGATACAGTTCCCTGGACTCAACAGGGGTGGAGCTGGTCCAACTCACGAGAGTTGTTAGTGGCAGAGATGGAACTAGAACTCCTGGAGGTACTGATGCCTATTCTCAAGTCCCATGACAAATGATTCATCCAACAGGGCATCATTTCTCAAGACTGCCTGGTCATCAGAACCCGGGTATGTGCTCCCAGACCCATACCCTCAGGATTCTGATTTGGTGGGTCTGGGTTGGTGGGGAGGAGCTGGATTTTAACAGTCACAACCCTTCACCAGGTGAGATGGATGATGATGCAAGTTTGGGAAACAGAGGGAATGGGAAGGCCATAATGAACACCGGGAGAGAAAAAGGCAGAGGGTGCACAATTCCTCCCACAAGGCAGGCCTCTGGGCCCAGGAAGTAGCTCCTTCCCTCACAAATACGGCAAGGCGGGTGTTCTACTTGAGGGTGGGCCAAGACAGGAGACACAAGCCTCCTTAGTCTTGGAACCACCATGCCTATTAAGAAAGAGGTACACAGGGCGCCTGGGTGGCTCAGTGGGTTAAACCTCTGCCTTCGGCTTGGGTCATGATCTCGGGGTCCTGGGATCGAGTCCTGCGTCGGGCTCTCTGCTCCGCGGGGAGCCTGCTTCCTCCTCTCTCTCTCTGCCTGCCTCTCTGCCTACTTGTGATCTCTGTCTGTCAAATAAATAAATAAAATCTTTAAAAAAAAATTAAAAAAAAAAAAGAAAAAAGAAAGAGGTACACAAGGGTCTACAGAATTTACCTCTGTGATCACTTCTCTCTCCCGTCATGCTCTGCTCTAATCCTGGCAGGCTGCCTGCCAACTCTGATATACACCATAGCCCTCCTTCTCTTTTCTCATTCAAAGTTTTCCCTACCTTTCTATCCAAGCACCAGCTTGTTATACTCTCACCATCTGACATGGGACTGTGGCTGAAGACCTAGATTCCTATTTTCATTCACCAGTGAATTCACTCTTCATCAGTTCTCAACCCATTACCCTGCCAAATCCCAGTGCAAACCATCTGGGAAGGGCCTCGGTTATTGGTGTAAAGTGTACCAAGTCTTTCAAGGCAATGTGGTGAGAGGGAATATTTAACTTATTTATTAATTTTTCAAAGATTTTATTTATTTATTTATTTGACAGAGAGCAAGTGAGCACACAAGCAGGGGGAGGAGCAGAGGGGACAGGCAGACTCCGCACTGAGCGTGGAGCCTGACCTGGGGTTCAATCCCACGACCCTGAGATCATGACCTGAGTCGAAATCAAGAGTTGAAGGCTTAACCAACTAAGCCACCCACGTGCCCCTAGGGAATATTTTAAATGCACATTACTTCAAACTAGCAGCTCCACAGAATTCTAGGAATTTATCCTAGAGATGCTTAAAGGGTACTCATTACAACACTGTAAGAGCAAGACCAAACATACCATATGGTAAAGCCTAGAGGTCAAGAGCCAGGAGGTCTAAAGTCAAATTCCAGTTCCACCTCTGACCAGTTGTGTGACCCAGGGCAAGTCACTAAACCTCTCCAGACCTTAATCTCCTCATCTATAAAATCAGGGGAACAGTAAGACCTACCTTACAGAACTGTTATGAGGGTTAAATGAGTAATAAAGGTAAAGTATTGCTTGATACCCAGGTAGGGCTCCATAAATTTACTTATTCTACGTATTCTTGCTATTATGCAGCCGTCAATAATGAAGTGTATGTGTATATATATATATATATATATACACACACACACACACACACACACACAACTGGAATATGAGATCTTCAAGTTATACTGTTAAACGAAATTGGTTAATACGCACAGTGTTCCATTCTATGTATTAAAATGATCAAAACAGGGGCGCCTGGGTGGCTCAGTGGGTTAAAGCCTCTGCCTTTGGCTCAGGTCATGATCCCAGGATTCTGGGATGGAGCCCCGCATCAGGCTCTCTGCTCAGCAGGGAGCCTGCTTCCCTTCCTCTCTCTTTGCCTGCCTCTCTGCCTATTTGTGATCTCTGTCAAATAAATAAATAAAATCTTTAAAAAATATATTAAAAAAAAAAAAAAGATCAAAACAGGGTGCCTGGGTGGCTTAGTGGGTTAAAGCCTCTGCCTTCAGCTCAGGTCATGAACCTGAGGTCCTAGGATGGAGTCCCACATCATGCTCTCTTCTCAGCAGGGAGCCTGCCTCCCTCTCTCTCTCTCTGCCTGCCTCTCTGCCTACTTGTGATCTCTGTCTGTCAAATAAATAAAATGTTTAAAAAATAAAATAAAATAAAATGATCAAAACAATGAACAAGCTGAAGGGAGAGTATGAACGTATTCATACATGCACAAAATATCTCACAAAACATACACCAACTGGGAATGTGGAAGTATGGAAGGGAGGAGACCTCACTTTTTACCTTTCATATGGTCTGATTTTACAAGTTTTGAAAACACAGAAATTAAACATGCTCTAATAAGAAAACAGAATAAACACCACTGATGGTTCTGATATATAGACAAGATTGGCACCCAGTGCTCATGCAACTGCCTGGTCAGGATGGGGTGGGAGGGATGTGTGCCAAAGCTGCAAAAGAAAAAGTCCTGCCCCAAAGGAGCCCTCCTCTGGGGGCAGAGCCATACCGCAACCAAGAACTCCTGCTACAGAGCAGAAAGGAGCCTTCCCTGGTGGGGACGGGGGAGGGGTTGAGCTCTGAGCCTGCTGCAGCCTTGCTAGGTTCTTGCTCTCACTCATACTGGATTTAAGGCAGTATGACTCCTGGCCTAGGAGCCCCCTCACCCTATAACCATGGTGCTTCTGTGACTTGGTACACAAAAATTCAGAAAAATAAAGGTGACTGTTACCAAGGCAGATGGACCTGGGGAGATGAGGGAAGCCAGGCAACTCTGTGGCTCCCCAGTCCCAATCTTAGCAGTCCACTGTGGATTTCCTCACCTATAAAATGAGGATAATAACAGTACCTATTTCATGGGGTTGTTGTTAGGACTAAATGAGTTATTGACAATAAAAACCATTTACATTTATTAAGCGTCTACTACATGCCAGATACTGTTCTCAGAGTTCACAACTACCCTAGAAGATAAGCACAGTTATGGTCTTGATTTTAAAGATGAAGAAACCAAGGCTCAGAAAGATTAAGTTACTTCATTATATCGCAAATGACAGAACTGGGACTTAAACCCAGACAGTCTGACTCTAGAGCCACCAAAGAAGACTGCTTTCAAAGTTAGTATACAAGGCAGTACTTTGCTCGTTTTAAGGGCTTGACATGAACCATTATCGTGGGGAAGAAGGTGGGAACTGACACGGAGCCCCTAGGTGCCCTCCCCAGTCCCCAGTTAGCTTTCAGGTAGTACAACTTGCCCTCTTCTCTGGCCTCCATCTCTCTCTCACCCATCGCTGAGGTCAACAGCTCTCCAAATAGCCCTGTGGAGGCCCAGAGGCCAGAATGGCTTCAGGAGTGTCCCCTGAGAGGGTTCTCTGGCCTGACTCTTATCTACATCTGGGGGTCCTGGGACAGACAGTTCTACAGACG
This sequence comes from Lontra canadensis, assembly GCF_010015895.1. Classification (NCBI taxonomy): domain Eukaryota; kingdom Metazoa; phylum Chordata; class Mammalia; order Carnivora; family Mustelidae; genus Lontra; species Lontra canadensis. The sequence goes on along the minus strand of NW_022631119.1, from coordinate 5,051,856 downwards.
CCTGGCTCAGCCATCCCAACGCCAACCTCATGGGACACGGAGTATCTCTCTACTGAGTGCTGAGGGAACTGATAGGGACCATATCTAAACTCAAAACTCTCTTGAAGCTGTTTATCCCTTAAGTCCAACTTACCTTTAGGAGTAAAGAAAAGTTTAAGATGACTAGTAAATTTTGGAAGAATTCTAAAATTCCCTCCTAGCTCTGCATCCTGAAGCTTGAGAAATGAATTATTTGCTCAGCTTCCAACCCCCTTCACAGTAATGACTTTAAGTCTCTTCCTCTGTCACCTAGACCGGCCACCTATGTAACTCTTCCTCTGCTATGGGATGTTTCCAGTTTGCACTGTCCCCCAGGAACCCCCCACATCTCAGTACATCTGGCAACAAGATAGCCCCGAGAGACCTATGATGATGACTTGGGAGGTCAGGGACTCCCCACCCACCAACATGCTCAGAACCCACATTCCTCAGCACCACTGTGGGGGTGGACCTCCTCCACCATCTGACATCAGCTCTTGTTCCAGGTCTCCCTTCCACTGTGCTTGTCTCTAGGGGTGGAGACTCACCAGCACTGTTGGCCTCCGACTCCAGCAGGTGGATGTCATTGCAGTCAGCTAGCGAGTGCTCCAGGCAGAGCTGCAGGAAGCGGGCCTGGGTGCGAGTGACCCGCTTCAGAAGTGACAGCAGGGCCACCGTCTGCTCACACTCATTCCAGCCCTTGAACCAGCCAGCGAGGATGCCCACCTGGTCTCGGAACATCATGGTGCCGGGCCGGGGGCCAGGGTGGGGGGGGACGGCGGTGGCGAGGGCCAGCGCCGTCACATGGTCTCGGCTCGGGGCTCCTGTTACCTCTCCCCTGAGGGCCAGGGCTTGAGGATGTTCCCTGGCGTGGTGGCAACGGGCAGTGGGGGGAGAAGGAAACCTGCTCACATCGGGGGAGGTCTTGGTCCAGCCACACCTCTCCAGGCTCCTAGAAAAGGGAAGTAAAGGGATCAGACAGAATGAAAGGGCTGAACTGGTGCGGTTAGTGCTGCTGAGGGGGTAAGGAGGCTTCATGCCTTCCTCTCTCAGGGTATCTGCTCTGCTGAGTCCCCGGAGAGAAAGAAGGAAGCCAATTACCAGATAAGAAACCAATTTTCCTTCCAATCTACAGATTCAGAGAAAAAGCTTGATTGGGATTCAGAGAGACTAAGGAGGAGATGTTGCCCAGCAAGCCTCACAGTCATAGGACCAAAGGAAGCAGAGTAAGTTGGTAGGATTTTCCAGAGATGGGAAATAGGAGAGGCTGCACACTATAGGGAAAGATCTGAATTAATGGAGACCTGGTCCCAGGTGACACATGACCCCCAGCACATGCCTTGACCTTGCTGGTCTCTGGCCACCTCTTCTGAGAGTGGCAAAGAGTGACGGCTCACCTGGTAAGAGGACTACATGCAGTTTATATTATTTCAATCTAAGCCTCACAAAGCGAAGATGTGAGTGGACAATGTGAGTGGTGATCCCAGTGGAGATCTCGAGTATGCAGACAGCTAACTGATCAGTAACTGCCTCAGTGTCCATGGGTACAGGGACTGACAGTCTTTTTCAAAGATTTCCAACAGGCTGGGGGATCTCACCTCCTTCAACCCAGCTCTGCCACTCTGAGAAAGGTGCACCTCCGATCTCTAAGCTCTCACTCATCTCTGCTCTGAGGTGGGTCTCCCCCAGACTTCTTCTTCATTCCCCTAAAGGTTACTCCTGACCCAAATCCTCTGGGTTGGTAAGTCCCCTTGGTTCCCAAAGACTCCAGACCGTCATCCAGACTCCTAAGAGCACAGAGGATGCCAACCTGAGAGGGGTCACATCCAAAGTAAAAAACCTCCCAAGTGGGGAGCCTGGGTGGCTCAGTGCGTTAAAGCCTCTGCCTTCGGCTCAGGTCATGATCCCAGGGTCCTGGGATAGAGCCCCACATCGGGTTCTCTGCTCAGCGGGGAACCTGCTTCTTTCTCTCTCTCTACATGCTTCTCTGCCTACTTGTGATATCTCTGTCAAATAAATGAATAAAATCTTAAAAAAAAAACAAAAACAAAAAAAAACCTCCCAAGCAAGAAAGTGTCCAAATTCTTCTCTCAGACAGGAACTACACAGGAGCTGTGTTAACTGGGCAGACAACAGGCCTATTCTTCAGTTGACTGATTTCTGGACACTACTCTGAAGCCTTTTTCTAAGTGTCTTGAGCTCCAGGTCTCCACTCACATTTCCCTGTCTCTCCTGCAACCAGTGCCTTGGCCCTATCCCCAAACCACATTTGGCTCCATCTCCTTCTGGCTGCCAAAGGACTGAGAACTCCACAAAGACCCACTGAACCTACTGGGCTCAGATCTTAGAGAGCTACTGCCATCTCCCTGAACTTCCATGCTCCCTGCTGAACAGGGCTGTGAGGTCCATCTGAAGATGGCTGTGATTCACCAGGCAAATCCTCTGTGAGACACCTGAACAGAGCAAACTGGCCCAGATGTCAATCCGTTTGGATATAAGGAAAAGCACAGGGGAAATGAAATGTGTTCCAAGTTAAAAAGATCTCCCAGATACTCTTTTATTTATCTCAACACTCAATGTGGGGATTGAACTCATGACCTCAAGATTGAGATTTGTACACTCTTCTGACTGAGCCAGCCAGGTGCCCCCAGAAATCTTTTTTTAAAAGGAAATCAATCGTTGCCTCCTGGATTAAATCCTCCAATGACTTCCCACTGCACTTAAATGAAACCTAAATTAAACCTGACCATATCTTAGCCTACAGGGCCCTGCAAGACTCCTGTGGCCTCTCCAGCCTCGTCTTGTACCAAGATTTCTTATTCACTGGAATTCTCTTCCTCCAGACCTACTTATGGCTGGCCCCTACTTGTCACTCAGGTTTCAGCTCAATGTTAGTTCCTGAGAGAGCTTCCCTGACCATCCAATCTAAGGAGTCTGTCATATTAATACTATTTCTTCTATATAATTTGACACCCTCAGGTATCATCTTATTTTTGTTGTTTCTCTTTCCATCAAAAAGCAAGCTATAGGGTCACCCAGTGCCCAGAACAGTGACTGGCACATAGATGGTGCTCAATGTGTATTTGTTGAAAGAATGAATAAAGATGATAAGCATGAAAGTCACACTTGAGATTTCTACAGCCTTGGGGCGAGAAGATGATGGAAGGAATGGCCCACCGGATAGTAAACAGATTTAGAAACCTTGTCCCAAGAGAAAAATTTGAAGGCACTGGGGAAATTTCTCCAGGGGAAGAAAAGACTCAGAAAGAATGACATAACTGACTTTGAATATCTGAAGGGGTAGCACACAGAAGAGGAATCAGATTTGTTCTTTTACTCCAGAGGAGAACCAGGGAAAATGGCTGGAAGTGAGAGGTGACATGGGAAATGTAGAGAGTCAAGAAAATTCAGTTCTAGTCTTGCCCCAGACACTGATTCACTTTGATCTTTAAACTAGTCTGCTTCCCTTCCCTGCAATGTGTAAGGAGCCAGATTGGATCAGACACGACAAATGGGTTTTACCTCACAGGCTAACTCCAAACGACTGGTAGAGGCTGCTTGGAGCACTGTGGTGAGAAGGATCCTGAAGAAATGAAGCAACAGGAACAGCCATCAAAGGGCAATGATTAATAAACTGAGGACACACCTCACATGGGATACTGTGTAGCTTTTAAAAACATGCTTGATCCTGATAGCAGAATACAAAAAAACACAACAGACCTATATAGTGTTTGATCTTTAACCACCAACCTGCAGGGATGATCATAAGCTCTGTAGTAATACATACAATACAATCGCATTTTTATAAAAGGATAAAAAGCCATATAAAAACCCTTATATATCTTACAGTACCTATATGTGCATGTGTATAAAGAAATGTGTACAAGGACACACCCTGGGCTGTTCACATTGGTTACCTTGGAGAGAAGAAAGAATTATTAACTTTCTTCATGTAACTTTGTAGCATTTCACTAGTTGCAAGTAAACATATATTACTTTCGTAATTTTCAAAGAATTTTATTTGAAAAAGTTTTATGATTGCATTCTACTTTCCGGTTCAGTGAGAAAGAACACTGTGATTGATTATCAATGTTTGCCCTGGATGCAGGATGGATGAGGGGTAGTTCACATGCCTGAAATAATCAGTTTCCCTTTCCAGCTCCAGCATTTTGTGGCTTTCGGCCCCAAGGAGACAGCAGCTGCCTCAACATAAGGAAGAATTTTAAAATAATATATCTGTCCAAGAAAGGAACTGGCTGCCATGTGAGGAGGTAATAAGCTCCTTGGCTGCTGGAAGTGGTCAAATGGAGGCTAGTTGAACATCCCTTGGGAGTGGGAGGGATTCCTTCACTGGGTAGCAACTCATAAGATAGAAGGACATGTTACTATTTCAGAGGGAACATTTGTGACGAGACGTTTGATATGCCAACAGTATTTACGGCAAAAAGATGACCAAATCCACGAACAAGACCAAAGATGTGCACTCTCTTTCCCATAAACTTTTCCTGGGTTGTTATTTTTCCTAAGCAATATCACTGTGCCCCCCAAATAAACTGCTGACCAGCTCCCTTCCCCAAATAAGTAAAGCTGTGGGACAGGGCAGGGCCTCAAACATGACACTTCATAGTGAGGCCAGGTTTTGAATGAAGCACGCTGGTGAGGACTACAGTGAGTTGAAAGCACTCATTCTGTCTAAAAGGAGAAGTCACTTATTTAGCTCTAATCACCTGCTGCCATGGGGGAATGTGGGCCCAGTATTGTTAGGTTTAGTAGTTTAGGGTTTTTTTTTTTTTTCCAGTTTTTTGTTTGTTATTTAAAGATGAGCCAGAAATCAGGATTTTTAAATAAAATTCAGCTATTTTTAAATATTGGAAACAAATTCATATTAAAACAGCAAAAACGAACCACTATCTAAGAAACAAACAAAGCCTGTGGCCTGTAGTCCTCGGAATAGATGGACACAAACTGGGAAAAGACCAAAAGTCCGCTAACTATCCTTCTCTCTCAAGCCACCCAGCTGCTCCGGTACATGACTGGCAGAGAGAATCTAATGCCCAGCCATGGCTCTGACAATCCTCAGTAAACACTAGGGGGGTTAGAGCAATAGTCACTTTTAAGACAGGAGAAGGATGCTGGGTGTTTGGTGTGGATAGTGACTGGAGAGGACTGTGTGGCCTTCTTCCATTGAAGGGCCAGAGGTCCCCAGCTACCTCCTGTCCTGGGTGCTTGGCAGCAATGAGAAGGGAAGGGCTGTGCTGGTATGATGGCCAGGAAAGAGGCATCAGCACCGACTACTGCAAGGCACTTTACCGTGATGGATTCTGGTGGATTTGCTTGCCAGACAGCCATTCCCATCTTCTGGTACCTTTGGGAAATTAACGGTCTTCCTTGGCTCGGGAGTAGACAAATCTACTGGCCAAGAAAGTCCTCACTGGATTCCTGCTGGAACTACTGGGGAGAATAAGTTCTCCACTGGAGCTGCTCACATTATGCAACATCTCCTGATGTTACTGGCTGCCACTTCTGCTACCTCACGGTGAGAGCCTGTCTCAGAATGAAGCTAACACAGATGAAAGCAGAGTCAAGAGGTAAGGGGACAAAGAGGGAGCCTTGTTCACATTTGAAGCTCTGGATCAAATCCAGCTAGCGTGAAGCCTCCTCACCTCAAACTCTTCAGTTATATGGACCAATAAATTCCTTTTGGGCTAAGGACAGTTGGGAGTTGTGTTTCTGTCACTTGGAGTTGGAAGAGCCTTGACTGCTCCCATACAAAAACAGAACTCACCACTGCTCTGGTCTTGTATTCATGTGACCAAAAATGACTCTCTCCTTTGAGGCAAGGCTCTAGAGGGTGACCCCTATGGCAAAAGCCTCCTGGACAGTCCCAATATTACTGCTGCCATACTTGGTCTTCAACGGACCAAGTAACCTTCTTTGGAAGCATCTATCAACCCTGGAAGGTGGGAAATGAAGCCAAAATTGGCTACGAGGTTCTAGGAAAAACTGTTCACTAGGCTCCCTTCTTTGGCTTCAAACAGCAAGAGGTGGCCCACAGATAGGAGGTACCTCCGCAGGTCAGCTCTCCTCATTCAGAAGCCAGGCTGTGGAGTCAGATGTGGCTGAAACCTGGGCTCTCCTGCTGATACTTACTTGCTCTGTTGACCTTAAGCAAGTAACTCAGTTTCTTCCTCAGTGAATCTTGTTGTAAGAATGAAATGAAACAATGTGTATAAAAATACCTATATGAATGCTTAGCATATCTCCCTCTACCACCCATCGTGTCATATGCTAGACCTTATGCTAACAGCTTTTTATGGATGAGTTCATTTGACTCTAAAAACAACATATATGCTATATTTCACATATATACATGAGGTACACATGTATTATACACCTACCTACAGATGTACACACACAATATTATCCTCATTTTACAAAAAAAGAAACAGACACAGAAAAGGTTAAGCCACCTAAGACTATACCCAGCTAAGCTGAGATTTTCAAGGCCAGTCTGTCCGGCTTCAGACCTCTTGCTTGTTCCTAAGAATGTTACAACCTCCTGTAAGTTTGCTTCCACTGCCTAGAAAAGTTGGGCAAAAGGTAAACCCTTTAATGCCAACATCTCTGGATAAATAAGGGGGTCCTGTTAGCCTTCTTACCCATTCTTAGCCCTTCTATAGCACCCACCTAGGCCTCTGAAGAACTCACACTTCATGAGTATACTTCATACCAGGCTAGTTACCTAAGGTTAACTCACTATCCTGACTTGAGAAGAACAGGAGAATGTCAGATGCCAAGGGAGCTCAGCTTCTTTTTTATAAAGATCAACCATTATTTTCAGAAACTCTTGAAATATGTACACAAAATATGTATACTATTGTCTCAGCCAAGAATGAGGCTTTTGTATGAATAGTTCTTGGGAACAGAGGGAGAGGAGGGGAGAAGCCAGGCAGGGCCTCCTGGAAGATAAGGCCAGCCTGGAAAGCTGTGGGAAAACTTGAAGTAGAGAGGAAGCTGGTATCCCGTCCCCCTTTGCCCCCATGTATTGCTCTCTTTCACTCATCCCACACTTCAATGTGTTGACCCTTCCCCAGTGAAACTCCCATCTTTAGCTCTTTCCTTTCTCTATACTAGCATCCTTCACTTGATAATCAACTCCCACAGGTTCAACTATCACCTTTTTGTGGACAATTCAGAATTTCTTAAAGTCATCTTGGACTCCTTTCTCTTCCATAAGATCTATTCATCTGGTCTTGATAATTCTTTTTTTCTTAACATCAACTAAACATGCCCTCCTTTTCCTTTCCCAAAACTCAAGTGGCTCTGGGACCATGCTGTCTGGGTTGGAAACAGAATCCTACCATTTACTACCTGTGTAACTTTGGGCAAGAGATTTCACCTTGCTGTGACTGTTTTCTCATCTGTAAAATGGGTTTAAAATAGTGCCTATTCTTATAGACCTGTTAGCTATTATCATCCTGGATTCCTCTCTTTCTCTAATCCCATTATTTTAAACTTTTTATTAACATATAATGTATTATTAGCCCTAGGGGTACAGGCTTACACATTTCACAGCACATACCCTCCCGAATGTCCTTAACCCAACCACCCTCTCCCTACCCCTCACCCCCCAGCTCTCTAATCCCATTATTAAGTCCTATTTTCTCTATACTGAAAATACATCTATTTCTCTCATTTTTTACTGCCACCATCATATTCAAGTTACCATCTTTTTTCATCTCAACAAATGTAATGCCTCCTAATCAACCTCCTGCTTCCATTTTTACCTGTTTTTCTTGCAGAAACCAATGAACATTCTTTTTTCTTTTTTTTAGATTTTGTTTATTTATTTGAGAGAGAGTGAGAGCATGAGAGCTGAGAAGGTTAGAAGGAGAAGCGGGCTCCCCACGGAGCTGGAAACCCGATGCAGGGCTTGATCCCGAGATTCCGGGATCATAACTTGAGCCGAAGGCAGTTGCTTTTTTTTTTTTTTTTTTTTTAAAGATTTTATTTATTTTTCAGCGACAGAGGGAGAGCGAGCGAGCACAGGCAGACAGAGGCAGAGGGAGAAGCAGGCTCCCCGCCGAGCAAGGAGCCCGATGTGGGACTCGATCCCAGGACGCTGGGATCATGACCTGAGCCGAAGGCAGCTGCTTAACCAACTGAGCCACCCAGGCGTCCCAGAGCCGAAGGCAGTTGCTTAACCAACTGAGCCACCCAGGTGCCCACCAGTGAAAATTCTTAACAAAGAAAGAAAAAAAGAAAGTAACAAAGTCAGACCATGTCACTGTCTTGTTTTAAAGACCCTCTATAGCTTCCCAAGTCTCTTAAATACCAAGGCCCACAAGGCCCTATGTGATCTAGACTCTGTCAACCTCTCCAATCCCTTGCCCCTTCTCCCTTACACTGGTTTCCTTGTTGTTCCTTGAACACATCTCAAGGCTTCTGTCACTTTTGTTGACCCCTCTACCTGAAATGTTCTTCCCCAGATCACCACATAGCTGCTTCCCTCCCATCAATCAGATCTGGGTTCATATGTGCCCCAGTCTTCCTCATCTCCCCAGGAAGGAGTTTTTGGTCTGATATCATCGAAAGGCATTTCTTTGAAGGCTGCAGCTCTTCCAGAAATGCCTAGACTGTAAGATCCATGAGGGAAGGAAAGACTGTGGCTCTATTATTCACGGCTATGTTTTCAGTTCCTAGCATAGCACCTGGCACACAGCAAGCACACCCTCAATATATCTGTGAAATATTACTCCTCCCGCCCCCACAACCCTTACAGCAGTCCTTTCTCCACATAAAACAATGCTTAGACTGGAATGCCCCACTCCAAGATCACCCCCCAACTATGCCTTCTCATCTTTCAGGTTATCAGGTTCAATTGTCACCTCCTCAGAGGCCAATTCTGACCATTCTGAATATAGTGGCTACAGCCATCCTCTTTTTCACTCTACTGTTTTAATTTCTTCATAGCACATATCACTGATTTATGTATCTCTCCACTGCCCCATCAGAATGTAAGCACCATGAGTTCCAATACCTCGACTGTTTCTTCAGTGCTGTATGTCCAGTACCTAGAAAAGTGCCTCCATAAATTGTTTAACTGCTAGAGTTGAAACTTATATACTGCATACACTATTGTTCTATAACCTGCCCTCAATCAGATTCTATTCAAAAATTTACACTAAAACAAAACAAAACTCTACTCAAAGTAATTTACCTAACTCTTCACAAAGTTCAGAGTCCAAAAAACCCAAAGCTGAAGTACAGAACTGAACAACACTACTCCTGGATTCCACTACCCTACCCTGGAGCTACCATGAAAACTGGGCAGCCATCTCTTCCCTGTCTCTATCAGTGAGATCCCAAAGGAAAGTCTGGTTGGGTCAGACTAACCATTGACTCTCTCTGGATCCAAACAATCACAGAGTGGAGAATGACTAGGGCTGAAGAACAAGGGAGGAGGGAGACTGGCACCAGTACTCAGTAAGGCTGTAGGATGGAATCAGAGCAACCTCAGCAAGCAAGATACAATTCCAGGGTATAGAACCCCAAACACGTCCCTAAAGATCTTCTGTTATTTCACACTTATTCAGGGAAGAAACTGTTTTCACACTGGGGCTCTCAGAAAAGAGTTCTCTTTCCACTAAGGCTGTTAAGGAAGTAGGATGTAAGCCTGGAGTTGCTGAAGGCCATCTTAGTCACCACAAAGTAGAAACTTGTTGAGGATGAAGCTAACTCTTTGGAGAAATGGGCAGAGATTACTGAGAAGATTGTTTTGAACTCCTGGATAAAGCTAGGTCTGAAGCCAATCCAGACCTGGACTTTTTAGTAACACAAGCTAATTAATTCTCTTTTTTGATTAAACCAGTTTGAACTAAGGTTCTGTCATTTTTGTCTCTGGAGTACAGGCTCACATAAGCCATTTATTTATGAGCCATTTATTTTTGATAACACTGAGCAGTTATACACAGGGCATTGTTCTAGGTACTTTATATGTATTAACTAGTTCAATCCTTACAATAATTTTATAATATAGAATATCATTATTAGTTTCATTTTTTAGATGTGGAAACTAAGAACCAGAGTAAAATTGAAGTAATTATTCTAGGTCACAAAACTGGTAAGTGACGGTGGGATGGAAATCCTGTCTGACCCTAGAATCTGCATACTTAACCATTATGCTATAATGCCTCACTGTACCCAACCCTATCGGAACAGAAAATCCAACTCTATGACTCATGGCACTATCATCTTGGGACGGACAGGGTCCAGAGACCTTCTATTTGTGCCACCTGTCTTCAATTTCACCATTCGTAAAATGAGATTAATTGTAGCTTACCTACCTTATAGGGTTCCTATGAGGAACATGAGAATACATGTGAAGCATTTAGATAGTGACTGGCAAATAGTAATTACTCAATAAATAGTAGCCATTGGTATTATCGCTCTATGGGTCACAAAAGTACAGCTGGCAAATACAACAGAGATGGAAGAGATCTGTTTTCTTTCATCTCTGTCCTTTAAGTGAAGAGAAGAGATGCCATGGGTGGGAGATGAGGAGGCTTTCTTGTCTTTGGCCCACTGCAAAGCTGTTAACTGCCTAGAAGGCCACTCACCACTGTCCCAACTCCTGTGGAACATCACCGAGCCCCAAAACCACCTTTCCATGAAGTCTTTACAGATAAAAGGATCCCTCTTTCACTGCCAAATTTCCACAGCATATAATTCGTACCTCATGTTCTGCCCCATGTACCTGCCCAACCCCTCTAATGTACTGTGAGCGCACTGAAGGCAGGCCCCACTGTTTATCCTGTGATCTCTGTTTCCTCTTCTAGACCCTAGAGAGAAACAGAACCCCTCAGAGAAAGCTGAGAGCCCTGTGGAGGCCCCAGACTTACAAAGTCTGAGAAGCTAACCAGGATGGGGTGAGGCAGGTCACCGAGAATAGGACCTAAGGCAGCTCAGAATAAGGAGTGAGCATACAGAAAAGTCCCTCAAACAGCAGTAGGAGGGGCAAGACAGCCTCTTCTAGGAGGAGAGACAATGGGAGCTAGGTAGAGAGAGAGGACAAGAGGGGGTGGGGAAGGTGTATAGAACCTGAATGGGGAGTGAGATCTGAAAAACTTAGAGATTTCTTGCCAAATGCAGAGGGAGGAGTTGCCCATTCTCTAATAATTCCCAGTAACTTACAGAGGGCAGATCCCAGTGTGGGATTCAGAGATAAAAAAGACACATCCCAGTACTTTCCAGACTGGCTAGTCCAGTGAGGATGAGTAGACAAGTACATGAAAAACTACAAGGGAGAAGGTGAGTAGTGCTCTAAGAAGTAAAAGAGAGGACTCTCAACAGTAAGACAAAGAGAATGAAAAGACCTTAAAGGGAGAGTGCCTACATGGAGAGAAACAGATGAAGATTAGAAATGGACATGTGTTCAAGGAGATAGCAATTTGAAGCGGAAGCCCCAAAGGCTGGGGTATGGTGTGGAGGGGAAGCCAGAAGGTGAAAGTGCTGAGGGAGACCTGGAAAGAAACCATTCGAAGGTGGAATATGAAGGAATTGCTCAGAGGGTGGGGTAACCTCTGAGAGAAGCCAGAATCCTTTCAAGGAGGCAGACTTTTTGGAGGATGGATATTTCACAAAGGGGACTCTCAGGAAAATGGGGGTGGGCAGGAGTCCAGAGGTATACCCTGAAGCATCTTTCAGGGGGCTTTCTGTGGCAAAAGGGAAATCCTCTCGGGGGACAATGGTTCTCAAACTCAAGCATGCTCCAGAATCACCAGGTGGGTCCCTAAAAACAGACTGCTGGATCCTACTCTCAGGTCTTCGGATTCAATAGGTCTGGGCTGGACCCAAGAATCTGCATTTCTAACCAGTTCCCAGGTGATGCTGATGCTGCTGGCCCAAGGACCATGCTTTAAGGATCACTGGTACAGGGGAAGGGATTCTTTAGTGAGGAGGCCTTCAAACGGGAAAAAGAAGGAGAAGGCTGCTGAAAAGAAAATGGGGGAGTCCTCAGGAAGTCTCCAAGGATGGGGTTGAGGGTCTCTCAATCTCCAAAGGGAGGAGGAGTCTTTGAGGATGAAACCTAAAAAAAAAAACCGGCCTGAGATGTTTCTGAAGGTTGAGATTTCAAGAGGTGAGGCTGTCTCTTGAGGATCTTTTCATTAAAAGGAGACAGTGGAGGCTCTAGAGGGTGAGGGGAACCTGGAAGATGCTGGGGACCTCTGAAGGGACAATGTGAGGAAGGAGGCTCAGAGCTAAGAAGGATCTCTAAGTTGATTTCAAAGAAAAGAGAACAGAGGTGGTGAGAGGATGTAAGTAGGAATCCTAAAAGGGGTAAATCTGATAGGGTACTGAATGGATGCATGAGGCAATGTTCCGAAGAAGTCTCAGAAAGTGCTGAGGATTAGGTTGTCAATGCAGGGCAATTTTGAAGAAAATTCTCTGAAGGGTGTCTGTGGGAGGTGTGGTCTCCAGAGAAAGGCTTTGGATGTGCTGGAGCAGGATGGCAGAGATCTTTTCAGGAACTCCTAAGAGAGCTCAGATGAGGAGAAACCTCTGAGTAAAGTCTTTGAAAGATAAAGTATGGGAAAAGTGGGTCTTCTGAGTAGAATGTGGGAATGTCAGGGTAGAAGGTCTTTCAGAAAGAATTCTGGGACTTTCTAAGAGCAGGACCTCAGTTATTTTAAGGGAAGACTGAATAGGGAGGAGGTTCTAGAGGATGTGAGGGAACCTGTGAGGAAGAGCTCAGGAAGGGAAGTCTCTAGAAGTGTCTTAATAAGGCAGGAGGTCTCTGAACAGTGATTCAGTGGGTTCTGGGGGTGTCGGAAGGATCTCTGGGAGGGATTTCAAGGGCTTATCCCAGGAGAGCTCAAGGGGTTGCCGAGGTCTCCAAGAAGATGTGAGGACATCCTGGAAAAACCGCATCTCACAGAGATCATGAAGAGTCTTAAAATTTAACAGGTTTTGAAACTTCAACTAAAAGCCAGTCTAGAAAGGGGGATTTTCAAGGGTCATCTAAAGAGGATTCTAGAGGATATCAGAGACTACAAGGGACCTTTTTGGAATCCTGAAGAAATCTCTGGAACATGTGGTGTAAGTTACCGGGAAAGAGTTGGGATAGGTAACAGGGCTTGTGGAAAAGGCTTTTGGAATATGGGATATGAGTTCTCCAGAGATTTCAGTGACTCTCTGGAGGAGGTATTTGGGAGAAGTGAGGGCGGTCTTGGGGGAAGATTCTTGGAGTATGTGAGGGTGATCTCTAAGGCATTTCAGGCTGGTGAGACCTGAGGGATCCCAAATCTTTGGGAGAAATCTTTGGGATCTGTGGAAGGGTCCTAAGGGATGACTTCACGAAGGGGGAGTGTGTACGGGAGATGGCTGGTGCTTGGGTGGAGAGAGGGTCCTCCAGGTGAATTTTGGGGATGTGAGGACATTTCAGAGAGTCTCTGAGAAAGACTTTCAGGGTATATCAGGGAAATTCCAAAGGACATGGTGGCAGGGAGGGGGTTTGGAGATTTGGGGGCCATGTGAGAAACATCTCCCAGGTGATTTCTGGTGTGGGGGTAGGTAGGAGGGAAAATTCTTGGGACCTATGAGGGGGAAGACCTGAGGATATTGTGGAGATATGCAAAATAGGTCTCTGGGGGAGATTTCTGGAATGTGCGGGGTCTGGAGGGGATCTCAGGGAGACTGCAGGAGATTTTTAGGGCTTATGAGGGAGGCTCGGGGAGGAGATATGACACACATTGTTGGAATAGATGAGGAGTGGCCTCCGGGGAATATTTCTGGACGGAGGAGGATGGGGGATCTGGGGCCAGAGGAGGGGTTCGCTGAGGAAGATTTCCGAGACCTAAGTCGGCGTCTGGACAAGATTCTGTGGACGTAAGGCGGGCGGGGCTTGGGCGGGGGGGGGGGGGGTTTCGGGAAGATTTCGCGCCCGGGGGGGGGGGGGGGGTTTTAGGGGGGGCTGGGGGGGCTTTGGCGGGGCTGCGGGAACGCCCTCCAGGGAGGTGTCTGAGGCAGACCTGCGGGGGAGGGGGGTGGTGTTCGGGGGAAGGTTCCCCGGCCCCTCGCGGTCCCTAGGGTGTGAGGAGGGTTTCGGAGAAAAGCTTCCCAGGCGGCCTGGGCGGGAGACTCGGGGGTCGGGGGTGGGGAATTCTCTCGAGGGCCGGGACCCCCGAGGCCCGCGCTCGCCGCCGCCCGCGGCTCGGGGTCCCTGAGGGGGCGGGGCCGCCCGCGCGGCCTGGGGCGCCCTGAGGTGAGCCCCGCGCGCCCCGACCCGCCGCCGCCCTGCCGCCGCCCGGCCCTGTCCGCGACTCACCGCCTTGGCCTCCGCCGCCGCAGCCGCCGCTCGGGCCTCCTCAGGCCCCCGCCGCCGCCGTCGCCCCCTCTCCGGCCCGCGAGCTCCCCTCCCTCCTCCCGCACCGACCACCGCCGCCGCCGCCGCCGCCGCCGCCGCCGCCGTCGCGCTGCGTCACCGCGCCGTGCGTCACCGCCCCTGGCCCCGCCCCGCCGGGGCCGCTGCGCGCCGGCATTAGCTCAAGCCGCGGTGACGAACGGCGCGCCCGCCAACGGGCGGCGAGGGCAGCCCGAAGGGCGGGAGGTGTGCGCGGAGAAAGGCGGGGTCCTGGCGGAGAGGGGAGCGCTGGGGGTTGAGCGAGGCCCAAGAGGCCCGCCCTCCACGCGCTGGGATTGGTTGGCCGCGGGGCTGACGGGCAGTCGGCCCCTCCGGGACCTGGGGGCGGGCGGGCGGGGCGCAAGCTGTGTTGCCATGGGCGACGGGCGCGGCGCAGCCGGGGATTGGGCCTCCCCGCCCGCAGGGGGCAGTCTCGCGCACGTCTACCTCAGAGGCCGTGAGCTAGGTCACAATTCCTGAATCTGGTGTTCAAGGCCTCCCTCCCCGCCCCTCTTGCTCCGTCCGCCTAAGGTCTGGGCCGAAGTGGTCCCGAGCGGCCAGGTTACAGTTTGGTGCTCAGGCTTCTGGAGTCTCAGCTCTATCACCGCAACTGTGTCTGAACCTGCTGCTTCGTGTCCCAAGTGGGAATAGGATTGAAAGAGACGATGCGTAGAAAGCGCTTGGCACAATGGAGGCCGTCAACAAATGGGAGTTGTTGCTTTGACTCTTGTAATCTGTTCATTCCACAAACTTTCCTGGATCTGGTGACTAAGCGGAGCGGGGGCCCTCACCCAGAAGGTGACCGAGACACAGCGTCTTAGAGGAACTCAAAGAAAATACAGTCGGGGTGGACGGAGTGTATTGTTCCGGGCAAGGAGTGGTGGGAAATGAGCTGTGGCCAGATGTTTGGCCACTTGAGGGAGTTTGGGCTTGTCTTGAGGACGCTAGGGAGCCATGGAAGGGCTTCAAGTCAGGGAGAGTCATGGTGAGTTGGGGATTTGGAAAGATGGCTCTGGCTTTCATATGGAGCGTGGATTGGAGGGAATAAAACTGGGGGCCTTCAGTAAAGGGAGGCAGTTGGGGTGGAACAGGGACGTTTGCACCGGGGTGGGACTGTGGGAAAGGGAGGAGGTGTGGGCGGGAGAGACGCCCAGGAGGCCTAGTGAACCTGTCTTGGGACTGGCTGGCTGCAGAGCCAGGAGAGAGGTTGAAATCCTAGACAAGGACTTTGGGTGGGGGTTAGGGGTTGGTAGTTTCTCCCTGAAAAGGAGACCCAGAGGAGAAGCAAGTTTGGAAGATGCTGAGTCCAGTGTGGGCTACCCAGCAGCGGGGCGGGGCGGGGGCGGGGGGGTGGTGTGTGGCGGGCGGGCAGGAGGCTGTCTGGAGCTTAAGAGAACTTGGGGCCGGAAACCAAGATTTGAGGTTCTTCAAAGATGGTAATTGAAGCTGTGGGTGATCTAGCCTTGGAGGATACGAAGGATGAATGGAGACAAGGACTCAACAGAACCCTAAGAAAGGAGGACACCTAAGGTTTGAGCAAAGGAATGGGCATCTGTCCAAGATTGAGAAGGGACAGCCAGAGAGAGAGGAAAATGCAGTGAGGAAAGTTCATTTCAAGCCAGGCTGGCAGAGGGTATCAAATCCCATCCATTACCTCCTCTGTTTAAGCAAAAACCTTCATGACATGTAGAGTAGTTCAATAGATACCATTTCATTTATTCACTCAGTGATACTCAAGTACCTAACATGTGTCAGGGGCTTCAAGGTTCACTAGAACCTTGTTTCTAGAAATTCAACAACGGAACAAAGCTTACATTCATGCCTGAAGCTTACATTCTGGTTGAGGGGACACAATAAATAGATCTTATTTATTTATTTTGACAGAGAGAGAGAGATCACAAGTAGCAGAGAGGCAGGCAGAGAGAGGGGGAAGCAGACTCCCCGCTGAGCAGACAGCCCATGTGGGGCTCGATCCCAGGACCCTGAGATCATGACCTGAGCCGAAGACAGAGGCTTAACCCACTGAGCCACGCAGGTGCCTCTAGGGGGACACAATAAATAAATAAATATAATGTGACTTGGTGATAAGTACTACAGGGAAAAATAAAGCAAGCTGAGGGGATGGAGTGATGAGGTCAGCACTATTTTAGCTGGGGGAAAGGTGTGATCAGGTGAGGTTTGAGCAGAAATCTGAAGAAAGGAAGGGGTAAACCATAAGGGAAAGAAGGTTCCTAAAAGAGGGAACAGCAAGTGCAAAGGCCCAGTGGCAGGCTTATTCACAGAACCACAAAGAGGATAATGTGGCTGCAATGGAGTGACCAAAGAGGGGAGGGTAGGAGAAGACAAGGTCCAGGTGGTAATGGAGGAGGGGTGGTGGCAGATAAAGGCCACTGTAAGGACTCTAGCTTTTACAACTAGCTTTTACCCAAATAACATGGAAGCTGTAGGAGGGTTTGAGAGAGGAAGTGTGTCATCTGCTTTGGGTTTTATTAGGATCCCTATGGCAGTGCTGTGAAAAATAGAGTGTGTGTGGGGGGGGCACAAGGGGACAGTGAGGAGGTTGCTGCAAGAGTTCAGGCAGGAGATGAAGGTTTGGGGGACCAGGGTATGGGCCGTGCATGGAGGGGGGAGATGGGCAGGTTCTGGTTACATATCCAAGTTCAGAACTGACAATTCTGATGTACGATGAGAGGAATGAGACAGGTTAAGGATGACTGAGACATCCATGTGGAGATAATCAGCTTAGCAGCTGGATGTAGGAGTCTATCTAGAATCCACAGAGAAACCTAGGCTGGAGAAATAATTGGGGTATGCCCTTTGAAAGCCAAGAGACTAGATGAGATCAGGAGAGGACGGTAGGTGAAAAAGAGGAGACGAAGGACTGAGCCCTGGAACACCCCACTGTTAAAAGGAAGAATCAGCAAGAGGCCGGGAAGGAGCACAGCCAGAACACGTGGAGGAAACCCAGGCCAGGGTGTTGTCCTGAAAGCCAAGTGAAGAAAGTGTTTCTTCAGGGCACAGAGAGGGATGGACGGTGACACATGCAGCTGACAGGGCACAACAGACGAAGATTGAGAATTGACCAGTAGGTCCAACACCGTAGAGGTCAATGGTGGCCCAGACAAGGCTACATCAGGGGATGGGGACAGGAGTCACAATCTGCTGGGAGACAGGAGTCACAACTCTCCCGGAGTTGAAGAGAATCAGGAGGAGACATTGGAGGCAGCAAGTGTAGATGATTCTTTAGAGAAGTTTTGCTGAAAAGGGAAGGAAATGAATGGGCAATGTTGGACGGAAGATAGGGTTCTTCGTTTATAAGAAGGAAGACAACCCAGGGCGCCTGGGTGGCTCAGTTGGTTGAGCGACTGCCTTCAGCTCAGGTCATGATCCGTGAGTCCCATGATCAAGTCCCACATCGGGCTCCTAGCTCCCTGGGGAGTCTGCTTCTCCCTCTGACCTTCTCCCCTCTCATGCGCGCTCTCTCTCTCTCTGTGTCTCTCTCAAATAAATAAATAAAATCTAAAAAAAAATTAAAAGAAGGAAGACAACCCCACATGTAGACTGAAAGGAAAGCTCTAGTAGGGATGGGAACATTGATGATGCAGGGAAAGGGAGAATAGCTCCAGTGACGCCTGTCAGTCGGGGGGGGGGGGGGGTGGGGGGGGGGGCCAGGGGCGGGGGGGGGGTTAAGGAAGGGGGGGGGGGGGGGTGGGGGGAAGCCCAGCCAATATGGCGGGCCAGCCACTGAGGAGCAGGAACCTGTGAAGAGTCTCCTTTTTTTTTTTTTTTTTTTTCCGAAGATTTTATTTATTTGACAGAGATCACAAGTAGGCAGAGAGGCAGGCGGGTGGGGGGGAGTAGGCTCCCCGCAGAGCAGAGAGCCAGATGTGGGGCTAGATCCCAGGACCCTGAGATCATGACCTGAGCTGAAGGCAGAGGCTTTAACCCACTGAGCCACCCAGGCGCCCCTAGTGAAGAGTCTCTTGTTGGCTTTTATTTTCTCACTGAAACACAGGGAATTTTCCCATAAATTACTTCCCTTTTATTTCTCCTTTATATGACAGGACACGGTATTGATTTTGGGGGCAGGGGTTTGTGGTATAAGTAGGTTACGTTATCTAGGACTTTGATTTCATGGTGGGAAAGGGGGCAACACAAAATGCACTTAATAAAAAAGGGGGTACTGATCTGACACAATTGGACACCATTGTTGTAGGGCTCGTTATTAGGCCCCTGAGGCTGAATAAGTGCAGGAAAAAAATCCAGCATTACCTGGAATAGTGGAGTGGAGTCTCCACGGGATAATGTGGAATCTTGATATCCCCATCAACGCGGTGGGTGGCAGTTTGGCTAGCAAACATCCCTAAGCTCCCCTTTTCTACTCTGGAATTAAAATATTCCAGAGTGGGGATGATCCAGGAAAACTTCCTGGAGGAGGGGAGGAGCTAAAAGAGCTCTCTCTCTCTCTCTCTCTCTTTTTTTTTTTTAAGATTTTTATTTATTTATTTGACAGACAGAGATCACAAGTAGGCAGAGAGGCCGGCAGAGAGAGAGGGGGAAGCAGGCTCCCTGCTGAGCAGAGAGCCCGATGCGGGTCTCGATCCCAGGACCCTGAGATCATGACCTGAGCCGAAGGCAGAGGTTTTAACCCACTGAGCCACCCAGGCGCCCCTCTCTCTTTTTTGAAAATTTTTATTTATTTGACAGAGATCACAAGTAGGCAGAGAGGCAGGCAGAGAGAGGAGGAAGCAGGCCCCCCACTGAGCAGAGAGCCCTGCGGCTGATCCCAGGACCCTGAGATCATGACCCAAGCCAAAGGCAGAGGCCCTAACCCACTGAGCCACAGAGGCGCCCCAGAGCTCTTATCTACAGTGTATTGAGCATGTCCACCATGCCGGGAGGTATGTAAGGCTGTTTTATCCCTACAGGAATCCTGAATCAGAGGGATGAAGCTACCTAGCTAGGGTCACACAGCAAGGCAGCATTTGAATCCAGGTCTGGGTGATTGCAAAGCCTGGGAGGTCCTGGCAGATGAGGGGAAGGAAGGAAGGGGAGGAGCCCTCTGAGACAGTTGTCCCAGAATGGGCATAAACAGGATGTGGTGTTGGATGAAACCTTTCCCCTGCCCCACACCCCGCCCCCTGCAGCCCTGGTCCCTAATTCTAGAAGACAGCGGAACTGAGAAGAGGCCTGTGGACAGAAAAGTCATGGTTAGGGGGATGAGGGGTGTATGGGAAGGGCTGGGGGCTGGGGTGGGGTTGGGGTTGGGAGATTGCCTGGGTGAAGGTCAGCCTGGGGGCTACTCAGGGGCTGGGAGGGTGACCCCATTGCAGCAAAGGGCCTGGCTGGGGGAAGAGAGATGCTGGCTCCAGGTTTAGCCCCCGAGCAAGCAGATCCTCAAGTGTTCCCTGAGGGCACCTGCCTAGAGGGCTGGAGCCCAGCCTCTGCCCTGCTCCCCAAATGCATGCACTGGTAAGGGGCGGCACCTTCCACCCTGCGGAAAGCACCTTTTCCCTAATTGTACCCGGGGCGTCCTATGGGCCATCAGGCCCACCTCTTCATTAGTAGTTGGAGAAACTGAGGTTGAGGGAAGGTGATGGGGTGGGGTGGGGGGCTTACGCTCTCTTAAGCTCTTCCTGGGCTTCTCTGGCAGTCGGATTCCCTGGTGGTGTGCGAGGTGGACCCTGAACTAAAGGAAAAGCTGAGAAAATTTCGCTTCAGAAAAGAGACAGACAATGCAGCCATAATCAGTGAGTGTCATCTCCTCCCCTGGAAGGTTGGTGGAGGGGGTGGGGACAAACAAGGAAGTCTGGCTAGTGTCCCTACTGGATGGAAGGGGCAACTAACCCCCATATGCCATCCCTCCCCAGTGAAGGTGGACAAGGACCGGCAGATGGTCGTGCTCGAGGAAGAATTTCAGGTGAGGGTCTGGGATGGATGGGGCCACCGAGAAGGGCAGGGTAGGACTGGGAGAACCAGGAGACTGGAGCTGATGCTAAGAGCCTGACTTTGGGGGCTAGACAGGACTGGAGGTCAAATCCCAGCTCAGTTGTGACTCGAGGCAAGAGACTTCACCTATATGGGTCTCTGTTTTCTCATCTGTGAAATGGGGATACCTGTACCTACCTCTTAGGGTCTATGATTTAGTGCTTTAATCCTTGTCATGGGCTTAGAAGTGGGTCCCGCACATAGAATATACTCAATAAAATAATGATGGTAATGACAATGATGATGATATTTTATTGGCATGTAAATGAAAGTTTCCAGATAAATCAACAAAAAGCTAGTGGAAATCCTGCATAAAAGGATAGACCTCCCCCTTTCTTGCCTCGCTGTCTTTATCAGTCACACAGGGATGCTAATAAGGCTTACTTCATAGTGTTGTGGTAAGGATTTGACGGGGTGGCCCATGGAGACTGAGGCTGGAGGCTGGGGCTGTTTGATGGGGTGGTGGTGGGAGGATCGACTAGGAGCTGGGCCCTGTCAGGTCCTCTGAAAGACAGTGTAGCAAAATGGTTACGATTTGAACCCAGATTCAAATCTGAATCCTGCGGCTCGCTCTCCACAACCATGGACCGGTGTCTTAACCACCCTGGGCCTCAGTTTGCTCACCTGTAAAGTGGGGCTAAGGAGAAGCTACTGCACAGAATTGTGGGAGAAATCAGTGAGTTGATCTATGTGTGTTTCTTAGACCAGTGCCTAGGCACATAGGTCAACCTTACTTAATGATGGTCTTTTCTTTTTCTCCCCCCTCACCCCCAGAACATTTCTCCAGAGGAATTAAAAACAGAGTTGCCAGAGAGACAGCCCAGGTATCCTGGGGGTAGTGAGGGGAGGGTCAGGCCAGGGAGGGGTGAGGGTGATGATGAAGGAACAGACTGAGGGACCCCTTGGATTCCAGTATTAATCACGGGTTCTGGTCTGGGTTCGAGGCCACGAATTCACACCCTAGGACTTTTTGTTTGTATACTAATATTTTATTGCAGAATTTTACACTGGTAGTCATGTGATATTAGAGCTTGCTCTTTTTTTTTTTTTCTGTACAAACATTGTCAGGTTTCAGTCTCGTGATTGCACTTCATTAAACAAAAAATGAAATTTTCCTTTTTCAATGCCTGAGAATACTTTGGGAAGTGGGGGAGTTGTTTGACCTTTAATGATTGGGGAGAATCCTGTGTGAAGCCTCCTAAGCTAGTACAAAGGAGGTCTTCGACACTCCTTTGAAGCCTAGTCATGTTTAGATTTTACATCTCCACTGGGGTGAATTTGGGGTGCACCAGGATTTTGACCCTCCATCTCAGGCTCTCCATTCCAGCCAGGACCGGCTCCCCAGGTGTCTGACAAGTACAGTCACGCTGGGCTCCATGCACAGAAGGGAGTCTCAAACACAGACGGGGCTTAGTGCTCTGCGGCTGCGGGCCATCTGGAAATTTTTTATAGTTTTATCTTTGAGTTCGTGTTTTGTGTAAAGTCTGGTGGGACAAGTGGAGCATGTGCTGGGGGCTTGGAGCCACCTTCAGCTCACACATGGTCCCTCCATCAGCCCTGGTTGGTCGGGTTCTCCCCTGGTCACCCCCACCGCCCAGGGAGCACTGCTACCCTCTGTCCCAGGCATGGGGCCTGAGTGCAGATGGGGGAGGGTCAGAGTCAGGGTTGGCAGACACCCCCTGCATGACAATTTCCAGGGTCTGTCTATAAGCGAGCCAGCGGCTGTACTTCCCCTGTGAGTGTCCCCATGCCCAAGAGGGCCCGACTTGAAGTAGTAAATTTAAAGAGCCCGTGACCAGTCTGGAGAGAGACTGCGGAGCAAAGGGAACAGCTTTTCTCTTGCCTTTTGAACAGCAGACCCCACATTTCCATTTTGCCTTGGGCTTGGCAAATGATGGGAGCTGGCTGTCTCAGAGGTCTAGAGCTCTGGATGGTCCCACGTAGTGCTTGAGCCTTTACACTCTGGCACGAATTCCCTGGGCTCAAATCTTTCCTGTATCCACAGAAACCCAGTTAAATGATTCTGGGCCTCGGTTTTCCCATCTGTAGTATGGGGATAACAAGAGCACTTATGTCAGGGGGTTATTGTGAATCAAACAAGCACTTACCACAATGAGTATTTTTCATCCTTTTGTGTTCACGGTCTGTATCCTGGGGTCTCATTTGTTAGCCCTAGGTTCTCAGACTCAGGCAAGATTTTAAGACTGTGGACTCCGGTAATGGGCATTGGGCCCGGGCTCCGGGCGGAAGTACTGAATTTGATTTCCCTTTGGCTGGTGTAGGTTTGTGGTTTACAGCTACAAGTACGTGCACGAGGACGGCCGAGTGTCCTACCCATTGTGCTTCATCTTCTCCAGTCCTGTGGGTGAGGCACGGCTCTCCCTGTCCCCACAAGAGGGTCTTAGATTCTGTGCTTGGGGTGTGCAAGAGCGTGTCCATGGGTGCAGGTACGTGTGACTGGTGACTGTGTGAATGTGCAGCCTGTGTGGCGCATGGGTGCTGGAGTGGGGTGGGAGCTCAGATTCCTTAAGAGCCCACTTGTCCTCCTCAGTCCCAAGGTGTGTAAGCCAGTTAACCTCTCCCTTTTACTTAGAAACTCCTGTGTGGCCTCTAAACCATCTCCTGGGACCCTCAGCATAACAAGCTCCTCCCCCAAACAGCCCCCAAACCCTGAGTATGGCTTCAAGAGACGAACTTAGAACAGCTCCCAGGAACTTTCGAAAACTTCAGGGCCTGCAGGACATAACTGGGGCCTTAGTGATAAGTGGGGTCCCCCAGTTACGCTCTTTTCTCTTCTTTTGCATGCAGGCTGCAAGCCTGAACAGCAGATGATGTACGCAGGGAGTAAAAACAGACTGGTGCAGACAGCAGAGCTCACAAAGGTCTGGGCCTGGGACTGAGGCTCCCCAGGGCTAGGGAGGTAGAGCCCGAGGGTCTGGGATCCTGTTCTGAGCGGGGGGAAGAGGCCAGAGGGCTCACTACTTCACTTCCTGAGTGGGTCTTAATGCGGAGAACTCTCCCTGCCCAGGTATTTGAAATCCGCACCACTGATGACCTCACCGAGGCCTGGCTCCAAGAGAAGTTGTCTTTCTTTCGTTGACCTCTGAGCTGCGGAACTGGATTCCTGATGTCGGAGTCTCTGAAGAAACTGGGGACTGGGACCCTCTAGGACCTGAACGTCTGAGACCCTAAGGAAATTAAAATGCAGGAATTCAAGAGATCTCAGTTCTGTTTCTGTTTCTCCTTGGGGGAGCTAGCGGAGGGTCCCTGCAGTACCGGCGTTGGGCCAGCAGAGGGCAGGCAGACCAAGTAGATGCCCGCTGAGTCCCAGAAGAAAAGGGGCGGGAGGGATACCGGTTTCTTGGCCAGAAAGGAAGAGGCCTGTAGGTTTTTCTGGGGAGGAGTTGGCGGGCTGAGGAAGGGTGGGGGAGGGGTTTCCAGGAAGAATTGGAAAATATCTGAAACCAGGAGGGGGCCCTCCTAGGGGAATATGGCCACCTGGGTTCCTGAGAGTGAAGGAGGCAGAGTGCCTGTTCCCCTCCTCCCTACTTCTCACCACAGCTCTAGGAGCTAGCAGACAGCCCCCAGGCTGGAAGAATTTAAAGATTTTATTTATTTATTTGACAGACAGATCACAAGTAGGCAGAGAGACAGGCAGAGAGAGAGAGAGGAGGAAGCGGACTCCCCGCTTAGCTGAGAGCCCGATGTGGAGCTCTGATCCCAGGACCCTGGGATCATGTCCAGAGCCAAAGGCAGAGGCTTTAACCCACTGAGCCACCCAGGTGCCCCTAGGCTGTAAGAATTTAAAGACAGAAAAGTTGTTGAAGGACCAGACATAATTGCTTCAGGGAGTTGCTGTGGTGGGTGGTTTGTGGGGTTAGGGAGGCCTGAGGGCCCAAGGCTAGGGAAGGTGAGAGGATCTAGGGCTCTCAGTGGACCCCTGAGGGGTATGAAGTTGAAGGTCAGGGAAAGGACCCCCTACCCACCCCAGTTGGGAGATTCTTTTTTCTTTCATGTGGTATGTCTGGGCTTTTGAGTCTCTTGGACCCTCTGTCTTTGTCTCTGAGGGACATTTATTGAGCACCCACAGTGTACCAGGCTCTGAGAATTCTGAGATGGGCAGGTCTTCACAGAGATAAATCACTTTTTCTCTGTGCTTCTCCTCCTGGTCTCTGGTCCTTTCTCTGTCCCCAGATGCAGGGACCTGGGAGCTCCCTCCCCCCACCACCCCTTTTCAGGTTCCCTGTAGAGAGGTGTTCGTTGCCATGGTAACAATGACACAATGACCTTGGGCCTGGGCTGCCCCTCCCCCAGCCCTGTCATTCCTGGGGGTGGGTCCACAAGCCCAGCTCCAACCCCTCCCCAACCCTTCCAGCCAGAACACACCCATCCCCTCACCACCCGGCTCAGCCCATCCCTTTACCCCCTTGTCCCCTGTCAGGACAAGTCCTTTGCATAAAGAAATCGCGTACAAACGCCCTCTCCTCCTCCCCCACGCCAGTATTTTGGGGGAGGGACATGAGTTTCCTTCTGACACCTTTCTTGGTGCCCTCCCCAGCCCCTCTCTGCCAGGAACAAGTCTACTTCTCGCTGTGATCACAACCTCAGTTTCTCATGGCTAGAGATGGAAGGAGAAGAGGGCTGGGGATAGGAGAGGTCGTTCAGTTAAGAGGTCAAGAAGGCAAAAGGACTTGTCCAAGGTCGTGCACTTACATGATCAAATTAATAATAATAGTTAACTCTTTGATTGAGGGCTTCCTATGTGCCAAGTACTTCTATAAGCCCTTTACAGCTGTTAACTCATTTAATCTTTACAAAATCTCATGAGAATGGTATCATAATTATCCCCAATTTACAGATGAATAAACTGAGGCACAGAAGCCAAAATAGTTGCCTGAAACCCCACTGCTAGGGGTTTGCACAGTTAGAACTTTAATTCAAGGCTATCTGGTGGTCAAGGGCCACTCCCTCTCTCCGGCAGGGAATTTAGGGATTCATCCCTTCCTCTTCCTTCCCCTCCCCTCTCTCTCTCCTACTTCCCACGTAGTTGAACTTCTGTCAGCCTCCAGACTCATGATTGCAAACAATCCAATCAGGAAGAGGCATGTACGAGGAGTTGCCCAATCAGGAGCAGGGAATTTGGAACGCAAGGACCAATCAGAGAGGGTGACTCGGGAATGCCCAATACAGAGGAGGTTTGGCTAGAGGGATTGCGGAGGGACCAATCAGAGAGGCAGAGCGGAATACACTATCCAATGGAGAGTCAGCACAATGGGGAGTGGCTCTAGGTTGGGGGCCACTCCTTCAAGGGTCCTCCTTCAAGGGTCCTCCCAGAACAAACGAGGGACTACCTCCTCTCTTTCCACCTGCTTTCACTTAGGCTTCACAGATCCAGGCTCCTTAATTTTTGAATCCAGGCTCTAGGGTTTCCCTGGGGCGCTTCTTCCTGCTAACCTTAAAGGAGAGTAGGGCTTATGTTAGAGAGGAAGAAACGGGATTTAGGGCGGAACTGAGAATGGAGGATCTAAATTAGGCAAGTGGTGCCTGGACTGAAAGATGCTTTTGGGGTGGAGTTTAAGGTGCAGGGGGCAGTGTTGGGGCTAAGAGGGTAGGACCTGGGCCCGAGGGCAACCTGATGTCAGAAAGGCTGAGGGGGGGCGGTTTGCTTTGGGCAGAGCCTTGGAGAGGGGGCGCGGGGGTGGGATTGGGGGTGTGAGGGTGTCTGTGTGCGTGTGTAACTAGGCTTGGGGGCGGGGCCTAATTGTGGAAGTGTGAGAATGGTTGCCTGTCTCTATTAAAATGTCTGGGGTAGGAATTAAGGCTGGAGGAAACTTCCACCTGTTGCCCTCTTTTCAGGCCAACTCACAGCCTCCAATCGCTGGGGGTTTCCCTCTTCCCTTCTAGTGACCCCAGGCTGGAACATTATGTTTATTGCTGAGTGTGGCTCCTGTGGTGAGTCTGGGGTGGGCCTAGCTCCTGGGCCCTCTCCTGAGAGGCTATTAAGAATACATGTTTGCTGAGCACCCACTGGGTGTCCTTCGTCGTTCTGGACACTGGAGAGAATTGGTGCCCATTTCTCTCCTCTCAGGAGGCTTATATTTCAATGACTAGACAACAAGCAAGAAACAAACACATAAGTAAACAATAAAGAGACAAACATTATCAGCAAGCATGATAAATGCTAGGTAGGGGATAAAATGAGATGATGGGATAGAAATAGTGGGACCTTTTGTTGCCTCTTTAGTCTCTAGAAGACTCCCCCTGCTCACCAGTATTAGGTGACTATGTATTAGGAAATATATATTAGGAAATATTTCCAACATGCAGCAAAGTTGAAATAATTTTACAGCGAACCCTCCTCATAGACCCACCACCTAGATTCTACCATTAACGTTTTATTGTACTTGCTTTCTCACCTCACCATCCAGTCAACCCATCCATCAACCCATCTTCTTTTTTATGGATTTCAGAGTAAGTGGCAGACATCTGGACAATTGGTGGGGGGGGGGGGACTGGGGGGGGGGAGGGAAGGACTCTCTGAAGAGATCACAGTTGAATTAAGACTTGAATGAAAAGGAAGGGGAAAGAGTGCAAAGACCCCAGGGGCTGGACTGAGCTGGTGTATTGGAGGAGTAGGAAGGCCATTGTGGGGGGCTAGGAAATGAGAGTGGTAAAGGATGTCAACAGGTGGGTAGGGCCAGAGATACTTGGGCTCAAGCTCTTTGTTTCCCCATCTCAGTGGAACTCCCTTTTCCATCCCAGGCCGGCCATGGCCTTCTTTTCCTTTCACTTCCTGCCATTTGTTACCTGTGTGACCTGAGGCGAATTACCTAACCTCTCTGTGGTTAAATTTTCCTCATCTGTAAAATAGGGGTGTGATGGGACCTCCTCATCTGGCACCTGGGAGGAGTCAATGGAGTCATGTAGGAAGCTGTTAGAACCATCCCTGGCACACAGTAGCACTGGACGCTTGTCCACTTTTGTGGTTGTTAACTATTCTCTCTCTCCATCTTCCCAGCCCAGGACCTCCACACCCCATCAGGGAGCATCAAGAACCAGGGTGGGGGTGGTGGTGCCTGGCTGGAGGCACCATCAATGGTGGTGATGTTGGAATCTGGAGATTGGTGGGGAGGATCGTGGGTGTCCCCAGGGGGCATCTAATGGTGGTGAGTGGGGTCAAGGTTCACTGAAGGGGAGGTTTTGCAGAGGTGACCTTGATCTGGGGGACAGGGCAGGCTACAAGTGATGATGATGTGACTAGGAAGAATTTAGGGAAGGGGTTTGACAGAGGACCTTGATACAGTGGGATCCAAAATGGGAAGGGTTTGAGTTGCCAAGGAGCTGGGGGTCTGCAATAAGATGGATTTGCAGGGGAGGCCTTGTTGGTTTCTGAGTATCTCAGAAAAAGGTGGAGAGTGGCCTGAGATACTCAGTGGGATTTGGGGGAGGGACTGGGGGGGGTCAGCTATTGGGTAGGAGTTGGGCAAGAAAGGAGTCTAACCAAGGAAGGAGCAAAGAATCCTGGGATCCATGGAAGTCACGGGGAGGGGGAAGGGTCTGCAGGGTCCAAAAAAAAGAGTAGGAACAGGAGGGAAAGAACCTGGCACAAATCAGGGATTCTGGAAACCAAGGGGGGCTTTAGAGGGAAGGATGATCTGGGGTCTGATGGGAGGTAGTGAGGAAAGGTAGGGGGAATAAGAGACATCTTGGGGTCCCCCTAGAAATTAGACATGGTCTGGAGTCCCTCCTGGGGGTCAGGGAATGGTTTGTGGTCCTAGAGGGTGGAAGGACATGGCTGGGGGGGCCTCCAAGATGCAGAAGGACATGGTTTGGGTCCCCAAAGGAAGTAAGACATGATCTTGGTATCTCCCTGGATGTTGAAATACGGTTTGGGTCCTCTCTGGAAGCTGGGGCATGGTCTGGGGTCTACCTGAATCTTATGGTGTGATTTAGGATCCCTGCGGGGGGGTGCTCTGGATGCCCCCTGGGTGCTGGGATATGGCCTGGGGCCCCCACTGGAGTATGGGGCAGAGTCTGAGGTCACCAAGGAGAGTAGGACATGGTTTGTGGGTTCCTGGATGGCTGTAGAACATGGTTTGGATCCTCAGAAGAGGTAAGGCATGGTCTGAGGTTCCCCTGGGTATTCGGACATGATCCCAGGTCTCAGCCGAGTCCCCACGCCAGTTGGGGCGTGGTCTGGGGGGGGGTCTCAGGGGAAGCCGGCAGGGCTGGAGGTGGGGCTGGGGAGGGGTCGGGGGCGGGCCGGTGGCTCCGCAGCGGAGAGGGGTCTGCGGCGCGCCCCCGGGCGGGGGTCTGGGCGGTGCGGCCGCCCCGCCCGCCCCTCCGGTCGGCGCCCCCTCCCCCCTTGCGGCGGTGGTGGCGTCGGGGCTCTGGCGGCGGGCGGCGCGGAGGGCGGAGCTCGGCGGCGGCTCGGGAGGGAGGGCGGGAGGCGGGAGGGAGGCGGCCCCGCGGCACCGCGCCCCCTCCCCCGGCCCTCCCCCCACCATGGCGCGGAGCGAGGCGGCGGCGGCGGGGCCGGGCCCGGGGCCCCCCCCGGGCTGGGTGAGCGCGGCCCGCAGCGGCCCGGGAGGCGGCGGGCGGGGGCGCCGGTGGGAGCGCGGGTGTGAGCGTGCGAGCGTGAGTGTGTGTCCGCGGCGCTGCGGCGGGCCCGGCGTGCGCTCGCGCGGCCCTGTGTGTGCCCGGCGCCGGCGTGTGCGGCGCCCTGCTTGTGTGGCTATCCGGGTGTGTGCGGGGTGTCGAGCCGAGGTGCTGTGTCCGGCCGCGCGCGTGTCCCCCTGAGCGGCTGCCCCTCCGGCTGTGTGTCTGGGGGGCTGTCGCGCGCCCATCGGAGGGGCTGTGTGCAGGTGTGTGTGCGTGGGTTGTGTGCCCAGGTGTGGGTGCCCCCCGCCCCCCCCCAGCGAGTGTGCGCGGGGCTGGATGCGTTGGGTGTTTGGGTCCAGGTTGGATGTCCGGGTCCAGGTTGGATGTCCATCCTAGGGTTTGTGTAGCCGGGTGTGCCCGTTTGGGTGTCCATTTGTGTTGTGTGTGTGTGTGTGTGTATGTGTATCTGCGGGTTGCATGTCTCTGAGGGTGTGTGTCTGTGCGTCCACCTCAGGTTCCCGGCTAGGGGCTGGGGCTCGTTCCTTGTGGGTCCAGGCCTCTGTGTGGGTTTGGGGGAGGGGAGTTTGCCGCTCCCTCGGTCCATGTCAACTGGGGGGTCCTCAGCGGTCCTTGGGGGAGACGGCCATGTCTTCCCCTTCCCGGTGCTTGGGAGGTGGGGGGGGGATGGGCGGCCGGTAGGTGGACAGATGGAGGGATGAGAGGCCGAGGGATGGACAGATGGGCCGGAGGGGAGGGGCACAGACCCGGCCCTTCCCCACCCACCCCACCTCAATCCCCCCACCCGCCACATCTCCGCAGATAGGGCCTGAGTTGCCGGCATACAGATGGCCAGGCCGGGGGATCTTTGGGCGGCTGGAGGGAGGATTGCCTTGCAGAGGGGCTCTAGGACTCAGCCCCCCCAACCCTTTGAGACCCCACCTGCTGAACTCTGACCTCAGGCCATGGCTGGTGCCTTGGTTGGGGGTGGGGGGAGGATGTGCTGGGAGGGAAGAATGTTAGGATTTCTTTGAGCTGGGATGTAGGTGGGGTGGGGGTACCTCAGGGCCAGGATGCGTGTTCATGACTGTGAGTGTGAATGTATGCCTATCTGTTGACTATGCTACTGTGGTTCAATATTTCATGTGCATTTTGGAAGTGTGTAATATCCCTCCCAGGGCTCTTGTGTGAGCATGTGTCTGTCATGAGTGAACATCTCAGAATGTGTGTGCAAAGTGGATCTTTTTGTGCCTGTGGGCTTGAGTATCAGTTTTTGTGTTGCCTGTGTGTGCTTGTGGTTCTGTGTATGTGTGAGGTGTGTATCCGCTGGTGTGTGCGTTTGTGCATCTGACGGTGTGGGGATGGAGCAGGTTTGTGACCATGCACCTTGGGGATATGTGAAGTTGTGTGAGTGTGTAGGAGTGTGTCTGAGCATTTAAGAGCCTGCACTGTGTGTCACCTGTATGTGCAAGTGAGTATATGTTGTATGTATGGGCCCCTGTGTGTTGGCAAGCGTGCACGTGTGTGTCTGTTATAGAAGCATGAATCTGGTTGTCTGCAAGGGGGCACACAGGTTTCTCTGCTGTGTGTGTCTGTGGGTATGTATGAATGTGCAAAGGAAAGGCAGTGCTGTACATGCGTGCTTGTGTGCGAGTGTGTCCCCCTTGAGGGTGTGTGTCTGTGCTGTGAGTCCATTTATGTGTCAGTGTTGGTCTTTGGGGATTGGGGTTGTATCCATTGATACGTGCGGGGCAATCTGTATGCATGTGCTTGTCTCCCTGGCACGAGGCTGACCTCACTTCTTGGCCCAGTGAGACTGGAGCCTGTGTGGTGTGACCTGTGGTATGCTTGGGTCCCTCGTGGAGGGGGGTGTCCAAGGACACAAGTGTGTCCGCATGCCAGGCCAAGAGCCCACGGAGAGTGGGGGCACACATCTGGCTGGTGTGTTCCTGGAAATCCAGATGTGGAGACTTTGACTCTGGGTCCATGTGGGTTTTGGCGTGTCTGCACATGTTGGTATGACAATGGTATGATGGCGAGGATGGGGGCCTCTGGTTCTTTCCTACAAAGTTGGGGGACTGGGATGTGAACTCTGGAACATGCTGGGAGCCTGAAATCCCGGATCTACAAGAGAAGGTGGCTGGGAGGCCAGTTCCTGGATCTTGAGAAAGGAAGAAACCTAGACTCTGGAGTTTGAAGAAGGAAGAGATGGGGGTTGCAGACGCCAGGTCTTGAGGGAGGAGGGGGCTGGGTTCTCTGGCCTGGTGAGCCCACAGAGGACAAAGGGTTAAAGTCCTGGACTCCTGGGTTTGGAGGGTGAACAGTCCTGAGGCCCAGACTCCCTGGATTCCAGAAATGACTCGCTGGGTCCGTCTGAGATCGTGTAGTCTGCAGCAGGAGGGCGGAGAGAATGATCACCCCAGAGACTTCCTTGGCTGGGATGGTCTCTGAGGCAAGTCTTCAGAGAGGAGCCTGAAGGATGCTAATAGGGTCATTTTGTTTCTTTGCAGGTACTGGCCCAGGCCCTGACTCCCTGCAGAGAGGTGAGTGGGGTCCTCCAGGCTGGGGAGAGAGATGTGGAGTGATTGGGCCTGCTCTGAGCCAGCTGGAGGCCTGAAGCCCTGCCTGGTATGGATTTCAGGGCAGGGTATGGCA
The DNA here is from genome assembly GCF_010015895.1 of Lontra canadensis. NCBI lineage: Eukaryota > Metazoa > Chordata > Mammalia > Carnivora > Mustelidae > Lontra > Lontra canadensis. The sequence goes on along the minus strand of NW_022631119.1, from coordinate 5,020,196 downwards.
GTGTCCAAGGGGTGGGGGTGAGGGTGACAACAAGGTCAAGAGTATCGTGTTTGGGTCAGGGTTCATGGTAGAGCCTGGACACGGGTGGGAGGTGGGGGTTTTAGGCCTGCAGGCATCCCCTCTCTGGATGGGTAAGGTGGTGGGGACAGGGAAGTCTCCTGGTGATACGGGAAAAGGGCACAGAGAGTTTCACAACATGAAGTGATCCCCTGCATTTGGAGAGCGGCACGGACATGGTTTACCATTTGTGTGTGTGTGTGTGTGTGCGCGTGTGGGAAGATCTCCTGGTCACCTGACCTGCTAGTGGCTGAGAGAGAGCCAGAGAAAAATGATATGTTAATAATTATTAGTAGTAATAGTAATAATATTTAGTAATAATAGTAAAAATATTTAGTAATAATTAGCAATAGTAATAATAATGATAATAAGATGATGATGATGATGATGGCTGCTAATATTTATACAGGGTTTACTCTGTCAGGAACTGTCCCTAAACATGTAACACTGTATTATCTCTGAATACTTAAAATAACCCCATGAGGTAGCTGCTCCCATTATTCCCCATTTTACAGATGAGCACACTGGGGCACAAAGAGAGGAAGTCACTCGATTAAAGTCACGCTGCTGGGGCCTGGGGTATGAGCCACAGCAGTCAGGTCCCGGTTCTTCCTTGCGATGCCGCACTGCCTCTCAATAAACGTTAGCTATTTCCATTGCTGTTATTATTCCTTTCACTTGAGTCCCACCCCAGCTGTGGGAGGCAAAACCGTGTACTTGTGCTTCACAGACTGGGGTTCTGAGCCTTAGAGACCCCGCAGCCGAGCAGGTGCAGAGCTGGGGCTCCGAACTCGGGAGCTCTGCCTGGCAGGCCAGGGTTTTCTACCTGAGACTGATCAGTCTCCCGGGCGCAGAGCGCAAGACCAATTAATGGGGGGCGCTCAGAGACTCGGTGGGATGCCCCAACTCTGCCCCTCGTCCTCTGTGCATCCCAGGCACTGGCTCTCCGTCTCTATCTCTTTCTGCCTCTCTCTTGGTCTCTCACTATAGTGTCTTCAGATTGCCTCCTGCCTCTTCTGGCTCACTCTCCCCTCTTCATCTTTTGATCTCAATGCCCTTCTCTGTGTCTTGTTCTCTGTTCTTCAGTCTCTCTTGGCTTCAGGCTGACTCCTTGCCTCTGTAACTTTCTTTCAGATTCTTTCTTGTTTCCTTTCCTTTTATTTATTTATTTATTTACTTACTTGCTTATTTACTCATTTATCTATGTGAGCTCCTGGCACAATGTGGGGCTCGAACTCACCATGCTAAGATCTAGAGTCATATGCTTTGCCCGCCAGGCACACCTCAAGTTCTCTTTTTGCCCTTTCTTTCTCTATCTGTTCTTGCCAGTCCACCCCCCCCCCCCCCGCCATTTGTCTGTCTCTTCACCTGTCTCTCTCTGTCTTGGTCTCCCTCCCCACAGCCTGGAAGACCTAGGGCCACAGCAGGCCGCAGCCCCAAACTGCAGATTCCTAGGAGGTGGGCCAGCAGGGACCCGGTGCAGGGTGGGGTGAAAGCAGTTTCAGGGACGCCCCCTTCCCATCCTTTCCTCTTCACCCCCCACCCACCCCTTGTTGTGATGGGAGCTGACACATCGTGGGCTGCAGGCACCGCAGGGAAATCCCTGCCGGAAGGTTTTGCCTGGAGCAGAGGCATAGCGTGAGTGTGTGAGAGTGTGTGTGAGTGTGGGCATGTATGGGGCCTTGTAAGTGCCCGCTGATGTGAGCATGAAAGCCTGCCTGCTGCCTGGGAGCTCACCAGGGCCCAGGATGAAACCTGGCTTAGAGAAGGACTTCCCAAGGCTGAGCCGGAAGACATGTGCTTTTCTCAGCCCCTCCTACCTTCAGAATCCCTCTGCCACTCCCAAGTGGGGGTATGTTTGCGGGGGGGAGGGGCTTAACCTTAACATTCACTGAATATTTACTGTGTGGCAGACCCTGTGCTCAGTGGTTCCCACTGAATGAGCTCACAGAACCATTGCAACAACCCAGGGAAGATGGTATGATCATCATCCCATTTTGCAAATCAAGAAGTTATGGCCTAGGTTAGGGGAAACATTCGTTTGGGGTCACCGAGCGAGCAAGTGGGGGAACCAGGACGTGAAGTCTGAGTCTGTGTGATTTCAGAGCGCTTACTTTTAATGATGGTGCACACTTCTATGCCCAGCACATAGTGGGCACCCCGTGGTCATGGTGATAATAATCACCAACATGAGTTGAACAGATTTCATGGGCCAGGTGTGGTTCTAAGTACATAATGCTCATTAACCCATTTAATCCTCACAGAGGTAAGGCCTGTTCTTATCTCCATTTTACAGATGAAGAAACCGAGATTCAGAGAGGTTCAGACACTTGCCCGAGGTCACACAGCTAGTAAGTGTCAGAGCTGGAATTTGAACCCAGGGGCTGTGGCTTTGAAATTCATGACCTTAAACCCTAGTCAGCCATGAGTTTTCCGAATATTAAGTGGGTACTGGAAGGCCTAGGCTTAGTCAGGTGTCACCCCGCTGGTTGGGAAATCATGAGAAGTCTGGGCCTTCTGGAGGAGAGTCAGAGTTGGGATTGGGACACTCAGGGGTGGGGTAGTGAAGTTTATCAACCAGCGTGGAAATATTGTCCCTTAACGATGAAATGCATGGCCACTGATGAGCAGTCCTGCCACTGTTCTGCCGCGGTTGTTGGGAAGGGAGGGATATGGTGGGCGGCCAGGCTGGTGGTCAAGCCCTGCGCCTGCATAACCCCCTCTCCTTCCCTCGCAGGTCTCACGCCCCACTGCTCTCCCCTTACTGCACCATGGCTCCGGGCCCCTTCGGCTCGGCGCTCCTCTCGCCGCCGCCTGCTGCCCTGCCCTTTCTGCTGCTGCTCTGGGCTGGGGCATCCCGTGGTCAGCCCTGTCCCGGCCGCTGCATCTGCCAGAACGTGGCGCCCACGCTGACCATGTTGTGTGCCAAGACTGGCCTGCTCTTCGTGCCGCCGGCCATCGACCGGCGCGTGGTGGAGCTGCGGCTCACAGACAACTTCATCGCGGCTGTCCGCCGCAGGGACTTCGCCAACATGACCAGCCTGGTGCACCTCACCCTGTCCCGCAACACCATCGGCCAGGTGGCCGCCGGCGCCTTCGCCGACCTCCGCGCCCTCCGCGCCCTGCACCTGGACAGCAACCGCCTGGCCGAGGTGCGCGGCGACCAGCTCCGCGGCCTGGGCAACCTCCGTCACCTGATCCTTGGCAACAACCAGATCCGCCGGGTGGAGTCCGCTGCCTTCGATGCCTTCCTCTCCACCGTGGAGGACCTGGATCTGTCCTACAACAACCTCGAGGCCCTGCCGTGGGAGGCTGTGGGCCAGATGGTGAACCTGAATACCCTCACGCTGGACCACAATCTCATCGACCACATCGCTGAAGGGACCTTCGTGCAGCTGCACAAACTGGTTCGCCTGGACATGACCTCCAACCGCCTCCATAAACTGCCCCCCGATGGCCTCTTCCTGCGGTCCCAGGGTGCGGGGCCGAAGCCGCCCACACCGCTCACGGTCAGCTTTGGCGGCAACCCGCTGCACTGCAACTGCGAGCTGCTCTGGCTGCGGCGGCTGACCCGGGAAGATGACCTGGAGACATGCGCCACCCCCGAGCACCTCACCGACCGCTACTTCTGGTCCATCCCAGAGGAGGAGTTCCTGTGCGAACCGCCGCTCATTACTCGGCAGGCGGGGGGCCGGGCCCTGGTGGTGGAGGGCCAGGCGGTCAGCCTGCGGTGCCGCGCCGTGGGGGACCCCGAGCCCGTGGTGCACTGGGTCGCGCCCGACGGGCGGCTGCTGGGGAACTCAAGCCGGACCCGGGTGCGGGGGGACGGGACGCTGGATGTAACCATCACCACCTTACGGGACAGCGGCACCTTCACCTGCATCGCCTCCAACGCCGCCGGGGAAGCCACGGCACCAGTGGAGGTGTGCGTGGTGCCCCTGCCTCTGATGGCGCCCCCGCCGGCCGCCCCGCCGCCTCTCACCGAGCCTGGCTCCTCCGACATAGCGACACCCGGCCGCCCTGGTGCCAACGAGTCAGCTGCTGAGCGCCGGCTAGTGGCGGCGGAGCTGACCTCGAACTCGGTGCTCATCCGCTGGCCGGCCCAGAGGCCCGTCCCCGGAATCCGCATGTACCAGGTCCAGTACAACAGCTCCGTGGATGACTCCCTCGTCTACAGGTGGGTGCTGCAGTCCCAGGATGCCCCGCCCACCGACTCCCGGGGCCCTCCCCCTCATCTGCGCACCCCCTTGGCCTTCTTGCTCAGCCGCGGTTCTCTACATGGCTGTGCGGAGTTGTCCTGGGCTCTCATTTGCCCTGTCCCCTCCTCTTTCTACTTCTGTGTCACGATCTCTTTCTGCTTTTCAGGCATTTAGTAAATCTTCGTTGAGACCCCACACGAGCCAGACGTGAATATGCCCAGCACAGTCCCTCCTCTCTGGGGTTCCCGGGCTACATCACTGCTGGCCAAAGGTGTCTGGCCATTCACCTTGTCAGTTAAACATTTTGGAACATGAAATATATTCGCACACTTACATATGTATAGTTATATTTATATTTATAGATTACATACCAGTGTTACTGTATCAACCCACTGGGTGCATTACAGAACAGAAAAAGGAAAAGTATGAGAAAAATAAATAAATGATCCTTTGATCTTACCCACTTCGTTGCAAAGTGGTGATGATACCCCCTCCCATTTTATAATGGCTAGAAGCCCTTGCTCTGGTGTAGACAGATCTGTTCGGTATAGACAGACATTAAAAGGTTACTTTCTCCTATCATCTCTGTTATTCTCTTGTTTTGCCTCTGTCTGCCTGTACCCTCTCCCCCTCCGACTCTTTTAAGGCACTGAGCCCTTGCTCTGCGCTAGGCCCTGTGCCACCTCATTTGATCTTCCCAGCTCTGCTGTGAAGCAATGATGATCCCCCCTCCCATTTTATAGACAGGGAAACTGAGACTCAGTGGGAGGAAATCACTTGCTCAAGGTCACAGAGGAAAGTGGCAGAGCCAGGATTCCAGGCCTTACCCTTCTAACTGCTAATCTTGCCCTTTTGACATTGAACAGACATTTAGTGAGCACCTGCTGTTTGCCAGGCAGGGATTAGGGGAGAAAGAGAATACATTTCTGAAAATGACTTTTGGTTTCTGTGACTCTCCACCTCTCTGTTTCTCTCTTTCATTATTTAACCCTTGGCCACTGTGTGAGGGGGGTGAGGGGGTATCCTCAGACACTGCATGTACACAGATGTTGGTGGCCCTCTGTCCCCAGCAGGGCAACAAACCCCTGGTCTCTTCCTTTCCCCTTAAGGCCACAGTTCCAGTCCCCTGTCCCCCATTGCAGATGCCTGTGTTCTGGTGCTGTAGGGGTTAACCTCCTCACTGCTGCCATGGGCGGAGGTGACGACCAACCAGAAACCTGATCTGCTGCCTGCTCAGGTCTTGCAGCCAATTAGAGACACACCAGCTGAAGCTTTCTTAAGGAGCCAGCCTCTGTCCTTGAAAAGTGGGGAGCCCCTAGCAACTGGCTACTTTGGGGGAAGGAACAAGAGGAATCCAAGCCTCTTGGGAAGGGGAGAGGAGAGGATGAGGAAGACATACAGCTAGGGGTCCGAGGTTGCATGGGGTGGGGTCAGTGTGTGAAATGGGAGGAAGGGGGGGTCCACCGGAAATGTGGGTAGGCCTTTTGGGGGGGGGGCTTATTTGAAATCTTCTGGTTGAAGGGTGGCCTTTGGTGGTAACAGAGCTAAGGTGGGCTTCAGGACCAGAGCTGGCCTGGTTGGAGGGAATGTGAAGTTTCCCAGAGAGAAGAGGCCCATGGAGATGGGGGTGTGGCCTCTCTCAGGAGACAGGGCTCCTGTAGCATCCTCCCAGGCAGAGGGGGCCCCAGTCCTTGTCTCTGGGGATCCACTAAGAGTTTTGGAGGTGGGGAAGGCTTGTGAGATTGAGTCCCGGGCATGCAAATTCATGTGGACATGGCAGTCCTGGCTTAGCCAACAGCCCAGATGTGGCCAACAGCCCAGAAGGGACGTGCCCAATAGAAGAGGGTCAAGGCCTAGTGGGAACGGTCTTACAGATGGGGAAGAGTGCAGTTGGCAGTAAAGTATGAGCCACAGCAAGGGTTACTGGCCAACACAGGGTGGGATGTGAGCTAATCATGATGAAATTATTGGGTGCCAGGCGTTAGGTGTGTTAATTTATTCACACATCACACTATCTTTATGATGATCTTAATATCTCCATTCTGGGGAAGCAAGGCACAGAGGGTTTAAGAAACTTGCCTAAGGTCACAGAGCTAGCAAGTGGCAGAGAGACTCAAACATGGGCTCCAAGGCTTTGTCAGCATAATGGCTCCTTTACAATGATCCTCATTGGAGGGCAGGGGCCCATAGCAAGAAAGGGGCATGTTGCTTGGTTACATTTGATCCAATTATGGATGAAATTTATCTAGGCGGGGGGCATGATTTCATGACCTCTGGTGCTTTGGGGCAGAGTGTGCACACAGAGTGACTGATTGCAGGACATGCAGAGTGGACATGGCCCTAGGCACAGTAGGGAAACCATCCCTAGGAGGCCTTGGGAGTGTGGCTTGGAAGCCACTGGTCAATCAAAAGGGGAGTGGCTTATAGATGGCCCCTTAGTGGGTGGGAATAGGTACTTGAGGGGTTTGGTAGTTGTCCCAGAAGACAGACACAGCTTGATGTATCTACCCAGAGGTGGGACATGCAGGTGAGGGCCGTGGCCTCTATCAGTTTCCCCAGAAAGGATGGGAATACATAGAAAAGAGAAAGTGGAAGAGCATCCATTGTCCCAACGGAAGTAAAACAGAGTGGGTGAGCTGACCTCAGCGTCCGCTTGAGTGAGGATGAGACATACAGGAAACAAGACGTGGTCTGTTGTATGGGGGCCCTTAAAGGGTGGAAATATGTAGACCTTAAATGGCGGTTGTCCCGATGAAAGTGAGACACTGGCAGGAGGCGTGTTCCTTGAGGGCAGGCCTTAAAAGCTGTAGCACCTCCTCCCTTGCGGGGTGGGTGGTGGTGGTGGTAGTGGTGTGTGTGTGTCAGGATATGCAGATGAGGGAACAGGAATGGCAGATATTACCTAATAGGTGACAAGACACCACAAGGAGTGGGTCTGAGGGCAGGGCACGCAGAGGAGGGCCATGGACCTCAGCAGGGGTCCTGACAGGATGGGAATTTGTCGCTTGAATGGCTGCTACTGTCCCATAGAGGGTGAAATACCAGTAGGGACACATAGTTTGGTCCCCACTGGTCATCACGGGTGGGGCATGAAAACGAAGTGATGCTAACCCAGTGCTGATGCCCTCCTGTCCTGCAGGATGATCCCATCCACCAGCCAGACCTTCCTGGTGAATGATCTGGCAGCGGGCCGCGCCTACGACCTGTGCGTGCTGGCTGTCTACGACGATGGGGCCACAGCACTGCCAGCCACGCGAGTGGTGGGCTGTGTGCAGTTTACCACCGCTGGGGATCCTGCGCCCTGCCGCCCATTGAGGGCCCATTTCTTGGGCGGTACCATGATCATCGCCATCGGGGGCGTCATCGTCGCATCGGTCCTCGTCTTCATCGTTCTGCTCATGATCCGCTATAAGGTCTACGGCGACGGGGACGGCCGCCGCGTCAAGGGTACCTCCAGGTCGCCGCCGCGGGTCAGCCACGTTTGCTCGCAGACCAACGGCGCAGGTGCATCGCAGTCCGCGCCCCCGCCGGCGCAAGACCGTTATGAGGCGCTGCGCGAGGTGGCGTCCCCAGCTGCTGCCGCAGTGGCGGTTGAGGCCAAGGCCACCGCAGCCGAGACGGCTACCGCGGAGCCAGAGACCGTCCTTGGACGCTCCCTGGGCGGCTCGGCCACCTCGCTGTGCCTGCTGCCGTCTGAGGAAACCTCTGGGGAGGAGTCTCGGGCCGCAGCGGGCCCTCGGAGGAGCTGTTCCGGGGCCCTGGGGCCGCCAGCTTCGGTGCCTCCCACTCTAGCTCTGGTTCCTGGGGGGGCTCCGGCTCGATCGAGGCCGCAGCAGCGCTATTCGTTCGACGGGGACTACGGGGCGCTCTTCCAGAGCCACAGTTACCCGCGCCGCGCCCGGCGGACAAAGCGCCACCGGTCCACGCCGCACCTGGACGGGGCCGGAGGGGGCGCGGCCGGGGAGGACGGAGACCTGGGGCTGGGCTCCGCCAGGGCACGCCTGGCTTTTACCAGCACCGAGTGGATGCTGGAGAGTACCGTGTGAGCGACGGGCGGGCACCAGGACGCCTGGGTGCCGCGGACTAACGCCCAGCCGCACGGACGCTGGGGCAGGACTCGGGGAGAAAGCGCGGCGCCTAGTCGTGGGACTAGAGGCGGAGACTTGCCCTTCTTGTCCCCGGGGGGGGCGGGGCTCCCTCGTCTGCGGCTCTTGGTCACGCCCCCGGGCCCGAGGGGATTAGGGGGCGGGCAGCCGGGCCCCCCTCCTCCACGGACTCCTCGCCCCCCTCCTGCCCCTCCCCCCGCGCGCTCGCGGACCTCGCTGGAGCCGGTGCCTTACACAGCGAAGCGCGGGGAGGGGCAGGGCCCCCCCGACACTGCAGCACTGAGACACGAGCCCCCTCCCCCCGCCCGGGACCCGGGGCAGGGGCGAGGGGCCCATTTCTTGTATCTGGCTGGACTAGATCCTATTCTGTCCCGCGGCAGCCTCCAAAGCCCCCACCCCCACCCCATTCACTTCCCTGGTCCCGTCGGGTCTGGCTTGGGGTCCCCCTTTCTCTGTTCCCTTCGTCTCTGTCTTGTCCCCTGTCGTCTTTGTCTTACGTGTCTGCCCTTCCCTATTTGTGTCCCCTTTCTCTGTCCCGTCGTCTCTTCTCCCTCCGCCCTCCGATTTCTTGTCCAGTCGTTTCCCTCTCTCTCCCGATTACCTCTTCCCCTACACATTCTCCCGGGCAGGTCCCACTGGAAGGACCAGACTCTCCCCTATTCCTTCCTCTTTTCCCAAATAAATCCCCACATGAACAAAGTCCAAAACCAAATTTCCCTCCCTGCCGGAGCCGGGACCCTCCGCCGCAGCAGAATTAAACTTTTTTCTGTGTCTGAGGCCGCTCTGCTGACCTCTGTGTGTGTCTGTGTGTCTTGGTGTGTGTATGTGTGTGTGTGTGACCTGGATTACAGCATGAGGACTCAAGTGAGACTGAAGAAGGGATGGCTAGTTGGGACCAGGGAGACTCGGGATAGTTTCCTGTCCCCTGAGAGACTTAGAGGTGGGGAATAATAAAAATAATACTAGCTAACATTTAGTGCCTACTATGTGCCAAGCCCTCATTTAACCCTCTAAACCCTAGATATCAGTGCTATTATCCCGTTTTGCAGATGAGGAAATTGAGACCCAGGAAAGTTAAGACTCTTGCCCGAGGTCACCGAACCAGCACAGAAAGTAGCAAAACTGGGATTTAAAAAGGCAGGCAGCCTGACTTCTGATTCTGTATTCTTAACCACAGAATTGTGCTGAATAGCTGTTGGATGTCCATTCCACATTGTGCTCAGCAGAGCTCTGAGGTGGGTCAGCTAATTGAACTAGGTATGTTTGGTCCCATTTAACAGTCAGGAATCTGAACCAAGGAGAAAAAGTCACTTACCCAAGGCCCCCAAATGAAGAAATAGGGGAGCTGGCAGGTTCCCCTCTGTCTGTCCCTCACTGCTGCACTGTATTGCCTCTGGTGTCTGTCTGGAAGCTAAGGAAAGGCCCCAAAGACCTTAGCTGAGCATAGATATCCAAAGTCAGCCTTGGGGAGGGGATGAGGGAAAATGCTCATTGGCGGGGGTCTGGAATCTGAGGGATCCTAGGTGCAGGAATCTGCTGGGAACACGAAGGATGGTATGGGGAGAAGAGTTTCTCAGGTGAGGCTGAGGGCTGTGGCTGGGGAAGGAACATAGGTTGATGGTCGGGTGGGATGCCCCAGCCCTTGGGGAGGGGGAGGCCCGCAGTGGAAACTGCTTCCCAATCCTGGAGAAGGAGGAAGAAGGCTTCTTGCCAGCCAGGGGCCCCCTGAGGCCTGGGGAGGAGGAGAGGAAGACAGAAATAGAAACAGAGCAGGAGGGAGGGGGATGGATCTGGGCAGACAGGGTGGGAGGCAGCAAGGACAGAAGCACCAGGGACTCACAGGCCATGAGGCTCCCTCACCCAGTGGCCCAGCCACACATCCATCTCCATCATCACGACTCCTGGATACTGAGGGCTTCCCACACGCCAGGCACTGTGCTCACGAACCCTCCCTGATGCAAGTAGAGAGTATGCAACCCAGAGCCCAGCAAAATGGAGTTACTCAGTAAACGTGATTGCATTTATACACTGCAGCAGATCTTTGTAGCATGTGCAATCACTTTTCTAGAGCAGGAATCTGAAGTTGAGAGGTTAAGGAATTTGCCCAAGATCATACAGCCACAAAATGGCAGAGCTACGATTAGAAATCTTATTGCCTCCAAATCCTGCACACCCAACCATCTGACTATACTGTCTCTGATTCACCCAATAAAGCTTTATTGAGCCTGTACTGTATACTGGGCGCTGTGCAGGGGATACAACAGTGAAAAAAATAAAACAAGAAACCCCTGCCCCATGGAGCTTATATTCTAGGCATGGGGATGAGAGTAAAGGGGGGATAAGAGTAAACAAGCACATAAATGATGTGTCTGGGGGTGGGTAAATGCCATGGAAAGAATGAGAACGGGAAGGGATGGGGACCGACCAGGAGGCCCACTTTAGATTGGGGGCTCAAGGAGTATGATACTGGAGCTGAAGAAATCCCTGGTAGGAAGAGCCAGGATAAAGCATTCCAGGCAAAGTGAATAGCACATGCAAAGGCCCTGAGGAAAGAGTGTCCTTAGTGTTTTGGAGGTAGTATGTCTGGACTGGAGCAAGTGAGAGAGCGGGAGGGGAGGAGGTGGAGAGGCAAGCAGGGAACAGATTCTGCAGAGCCTTGTGGGCTGGGGTCAAGAGTCCAGATTTTATTCTCCAAGTTAAGAGAAGCCAATGGAGGGTTTTCTGTAGAGGTGATATATGATGTCTGATTTCCATGGAGACCCCAGCTGTGGGGTGGGATGTATGTGTCTTCAAAACAGAACCAGAAACTGCCATCTCAGGTTATGGCATCCACCCGACATGTTTGGGACCCACATGGTCCCCAGTTTAGCTCTTTGGATAGCACTCCACCCTCCTTCCTTCACCTGTAACCCCTTCATTTGGTAGAGAGTTATATCTGTAAATGCCAAAGCCGTGCTTGTTTTTCAAAACTGAGAGATCTAAACCCAAGAAACAGGTACACTAGGTGAGAGAGGGCATAGTATCATCCAAGGGAAATGTCTGAGTAGCTCTTCTGTGCCTGGCCCTGGGCTGGGCACTGAATACCCAGACAGACTCGGTCCCTGCCCTCCCAGAGCTGAGGGCGATCACAGCCCTACTGCTGTAGGAAGAACAGGAACCTGGGAGCCCAGCGGAGCTGTCTGACCCTGCCCCAAGGTTCAGGGACATGTATAAGTCAGTCTTTAGGTAGCAAATGACAGGAATGCAGCTTCCCTGGATTAGACCTAAAAAGTGGGCATTGTTATCTCATAAATCTGGGAAGCAGACTGTCAAGGGTAAAGCTACAAGGAACTTGGCCTTAGAGACTGCAACTCGGACTCAATTTCCCCAGACACTTTATTCATTCATTTTTCTTCTCTGTTTCTGTCAGCTCAGATTCATCCTTTTCAACAACAGGTGGGGAAAATGGCCATTTATTTACAGACACAGATTTGATGCTTCTAGCACCATAACCCCAAAGGTAAAATGGCAAAATCTCTTCCAATCCTAAACGAGGTGGGGGGGGGGAAACAAGGGCAGGGCTCTGATTGGCCTGACTGGAGTCACATGACATTCTTGCTCTGACTGTAGTATCCAATGTAATGCTTTGATTGGCCAGGTGGGGGTCAGGTGTCTGGGTTGTGTGGTCTGGGGGAGGGGAGGTTACTAAAATAATATGAGTTTGAACCAAATGAAATCGCCAGTTTTGTAGGTTAGAAATGGCAGAACATCGGCAATTTCATACGATTGACCCTAGATAGTCACCAGAAAAGTAGGATGGGAAAGTTTTTAGACATATGAAAGCAGTAAGAACCCCGGTACACCATGCAGAAGGTGCATGGTTTTGAGGGAGAAGGTGGTATTAGCTAAGACATAAGGGATGAATGGGAACAGACCAGGTGAAGACTTTGCGGTGGCAGGAGAGTGATAGGACATGTCTCAGGCACAGGGAACAGCGGATACAGAGGCTGTCGTGCGTGGGGACAAGGGAGGGCTTGCCACCGTGCTCTGGAGATGGAGTGCTCTGACTGAGCTAACCTGAGTCACGTGTTCAACTAAATGAAGGAGTAGGAAAATGGGAGTTAGTCCCCAAAGGAAAATTGAAGAGCTTTACCAGGAGAAATGAATGCTGAACAGGCCAAACCAAAATATATTCAGTTCAAAATTTTTTGTTAGGCCTTGGCATCTCCAAGAAGGGATTTGCGACTGTAATTCTGGCATGCCTATTGAAAAGGGTCATATGCCAGAGTTCAGATATGTCCTATATGATTCAAATGTTTATTAGCAAATATATATATTTGGTAACATAAGCTCTACACCCAACATGGGGCTTGAACTCAAGACCCTGAGATCAAGAGTCACATGCATGCTGTACCAACTGAGCCAGCCAAGCACCCCATATTATCAAATATTAATTGACTACCTTCTCTAGGCTTTATGCTGGGTGTACAGAGATGAATTTGTAAGGATACCTCTGCTGCAATTAACATGACTTAAGACATTTGTTTATCTCATTTATTTTTTTTTAAGATTTTATTTATTTATTTGACAGAGAGCACAAGTAGGCAGAGAGGCAGGCAGAGACAGAGAGAGGAGAAAGCAGGCTCCCCACCTAGCAGAAAGCCCAACACGGGGCTCAATCCCAGGACCTCGGGATCACGACCTGAGCAGAAAGCAGAGGTTTTAACCCACTGAGCTACCCAGAAGCCCTGTTTATCTCATTTAATAAGAAGCCTGGAGTTAGGAGTTTTGGAGTTTTGGTGCAATGCCTCACTGATGTTGCCAAGGACCCAATTTCCTACTCTTTAGTTCTACCTTCCTTAGAAGAATAGCTTCATACTTTTGGCTCATTGCCTCCTAGTCACAAAATGGCCACCACAGCTCCAGAGCTCACATCCTCATACTAGTGAAGTATGCAGGAACGAAGGGAGCACATGGAAGAGTTTTCTTTGCATCAAGAAAAAAAATTCTAAAATAAGAGTAAGAGCAATAAATACATATGTGGGGCTTAACCTGTGCCAAGAACTGTTTTAAATTCCTTACATATGTTAATGAATTTAAGAAGCCCTTCAGTTGGATGGCCATCCCAAACTGCAAGGCAATCCCAAAAGCAGGTGTCAGACAAAGGGAAAGAAATTCATGCCATGGGCTGAGCAACTTATATCTTCCTTGCCACTGATTGCTTTAGGCTTAAGCATGTGACTAAATTCTGGCCAATGAGACAAGCATGCACATCCAATAGGGAGTTTCTCTGGAAGGTTTTCTTTAATTTTTTTTTTTAATTTTTAAAAATACTTTATTTATTGGGGCACCTGGGTGTCTCAGTTGGTTAAGCATCTGCCTCCCGCTCAGGTCATGATCTCAGGGTCCTGGGATTGAGCCCCACATTGGGGGGGCTGCTCAGCAGGGAGTCTGCTGTTCCCTCTCCCTTTGTCCCTCCCCCCCACCCATGAACTCTCTCAAATAAATACACTTGATCTTAGCCAAAAGGCCGAGAAGCGATATCTCTCAAATAAATAAATTAAACCTTTTATTTATTTATTTGAGATGCCGCAGTTTTCCTCGCTTTTAAGAACTGTGGAAGAGGGGCACCTTGGTGGATCAGTCAGTTAAGTGTCCAACTCTTTTTTTTTTTTAAGTTTTTATTTATTTATTTGACAGAGAGAGATCACAACTAGGCAGAGAGAGGGGGAAGCAGGCAAAGAGCAGAGAGCTCAATGTGGGGCTCAATCCCAGGACCCTGAGATCATGACCTGGGCCGAAGGCAGAGGCTTAGCTCACTGAGCCACCCAGGCGCCCCTCTTTTTTTTTTTTTTTTAAGATTTTATTTACTTATTTGACAGAGAGATACAAGTAGGCAGAGAGGCAAGCATAGAGAGAGGGGGAAGCAGGCTCCCTGCTGAGCAGAAAGCCCAAGGGGGGCTCGCTCCCAGGACCCTGAGATCATGATCTGAACTGAAGGCAGATGCTTAACGACTGAGCTGCCCAGGCGCCCCAGGTGTCTGACTCTTGATTTCAGCTCACGTTGTGATCTTGGGGGTTGTTGGAGTGAGCTCCACATCAGGTTCCCCGCTCAGCCAGGAGTCTGCTTCTCTCCTCTCTCTGCCCCTCCCCCCACTCATAAGCGCTCCCTCCCCCCCCAAAATAAATAAATAAACCTTAAAAAACAAAAACAAAAACCTATGGAAGGCGAGTCAGGGCCCCAGACATTGTGGAGCAGAGGCAAGCTATCCACATTGAGCCTTGTCCAAATTTGTGACCCACAGAATCTATGAGTAGGATCAAATGGTTGTCATTTTACTCCATTAAGTTTGAGGTGGTTGGTTGTGACAGCCAGAGCTGTGGCTGCCACCTTGAGACCATGAGGTAGCCAGAGTAAGAATCAGCCAACAGATGGGGCACCTGGGTGGCTCAGTGGGTTAAAGCCTCTGCCTTCAGCTCGGGTCATTATCTCAGGGTCCTGGGATCGAGCCCCGCATCAGGCTTTCCACTCAGTGGGGAGCCTGCTTCCCCCTCTCTCTCTGCCTGCCTTTCTGCTTACTTGTGGTCTCTGTCTGTCAAATAAGTAAATAAAAAATCTTAAAAAAAAAGAATCAACCAACAGAAATGGAAAGAATTTGGTTCTCAAAGACATTGCTGAATAATGAATTAACCTGTCCTAGACCAGCCCTGTGAGCTGACTTTTTGTTATGTGTGATAATAAACTCACTTTTGCTTTCCCCACTTGAGTTGAGTTTCTGATACTCATTACAGGATAAATCATCTTGATTAGACCTCTCTGTGTCCTAGGTGCCCATGGAACAGAGAGATATCCAGTTCACAGATGGGGACAGACAGAGAGACATATAAACGTGTGTTACATGTTCACAGAACGGCGTACATGTGGGTGCGAACTTGCTATTAGGCACCTACAGTCAGACCCAGGTTCAGGCAGACACTCACTTAAATGCATGCATGCACATGGTCGCGGAAATCAGGCACACACAAATATACACAGCCGGTTACACATTTTACCTCCACCTCCCAGACACCCACACTCAGTTGCAGACTCACAATCATACATGTACCCAAGGACTCACTTATTACAGAAGGTTCTAATTCCTTCATGTTTACTTGCGCATATTGTATAAAAGTAGAAAAACAAGCATTTCTTTTGGGTCAGCACTCCGGCTTCATAAATAAGGGGGGAGAGGAAATAACTTAAGGCAGGGCTGGGGCTTAGTGTATCAATTAAGGTCTGGGGTCCCACATGGGCTGGGGGTGGGTCCAGGTCCTCAGACACACAGGTCTCCACTGGCGACACATTCCAGGTCCTTTTTGAGGAGGCGGAAGAGGTTGAACAGGACAGAGGCCTCGAGGCAGCCTTGAGACTCCTGAGAAAGGGAAACATGTTTGCCATTTTCCAGGTGTCCGCCTCCTCCCTCACTCAGGGCCCGGGCATCCATCCCCCTCTTGAGTCACTCACCTTCTTTGAGGCCTCATGAAGCCGGTGCAGCCAGTGGTGGAGGCGGTCTCGGGGCTGAGGGCCTACTATGGGCTGAGCCTTGACCTGTGGGCAGAGGAGGGTGGTGTATGAGGTGGGGCCTAGGGCAGAGGGGTGATGTCCCCTATGCCCAGACCCCACAGAGAGGACCCAGGTGCCCCGAGCACTCACACAGTCCTGGAGCTCAGAGTGGATGTGGCGCAGAGTGTGAAGGGGCTGGTCCAGGATGCCCCCCTGGAACCTATCAGCCATGGTCTCCAGGACCTTTAGGGTCAAGGTCAGCTCAGCCTCCAAGGCCACGGGGCGCTCCCACACCTGATGAGAGGTGAGAAAGAACAGACAAGGTGGAAAGGTGAGGAAGCGGAGGCAAGAAGACCCAGTTACGTGGGGGCAGGTCAGGAGTGCAGGGAAAGGGGGCAGGTGATAGGTGACAGAGGATGAGGACAGGCGATGGGTCAGGTAAGAAGGAGGCAGGAGAAGGGAACACATGCGGAAGGATGCAGATGAAGGATAGAGGTGAGGCAGAAACCTAAGGGAAGATACAGGAGAAAGAGTGAAGTGGTACAAGTGAAATGTGGCTCATGGGGGTCATAGAAGTTCGGAGAGACAGGAAGGGGATGGGTGAACAGAGACAGGTTAGGGAAGCAAGGGGAGGGGGTGCCGGCTGCACAGGTGACCAAGGTGAAGGAAGGAGGCGCAGACTCTGGGAAAGGGCAGTGGAAGAAAGATGATGGGGGACACAAAGGAGAATGTGGTGGGGAGGACAGGTGAGAGGGACAGAGGGAATCAGCATTGAGACTAGACAGTGACAAGCTGGCCAGGGCAAGGGGCTTGGGTGGAAGATAGAACCCCGAGAGAGAAGAAGGGAGAAATGAGAAGGAATTAGGTAAGAGTGATGGGGACAGGTGAAAGAGATAGGGATGTGGGGAGAGGCAAAGAGGTGATAGAAAGGGACCTAAGGGTCTACGGCCATACCACCCTGAATGCACCTGATCTTGTCTGCTCTCGGAAGCTAAGCAGGGTCGGGCCTGGTTAGTACTTGGATGGGAAAGGGACCCAAGGGAGGGATAGGGTCAAGGTAGCAGTTGAGGAAGGACAGGGATGGGGGGTGGGGGTGTGGCAGGGCTGTTGGGGGTGGCACAGGACAGGAGAGGGGAGACCAGACAGAGGGGAGGACAGGTGAGATAAAGGAGGCAAGGGGCCACTTAAAGACTGAGGGAGAGGGGCCAGGTGAGGGCAAGTATGGCCTCACTTCCAACTCACCTGCAGCTGTCTCAGGTCCCGGTTTCTAGGAAAGAGGCGGGAGATGCAACTCCAGTTTTTTAGTGAATTTTCCTAGAGAGTAAGAGCAGAGGTTTAGCCCACAGTAGGAAGGCTGGAGGCTAGCTCATAGCAACAAGGATGGAGGCTGACCTCAAAGGAGAGCAGAAAGGACAGAGGCTAGCCCATCGCAGGAGGATAGAGGTTAGCCCACTGTAGCCAGGTGGCACCTGGGCCAAAGCAGGAGGAGTAGAGGTTAATCCACAATCATAGGGACTCACCAAGGCATCCTTGGCCATCTTGAAGGCTTCCAGCTCCCGTGGTGACAGAGATTTGAACCTGCCAATGTCACAGCCCTTCCAGGTTGTGGCGGGCTTAGAAGTGGGGACGGGGCCAGCTGTGGCCATGCTTAGCCCTGCAGTTACCAGCAGCAGGACCCACGCCATGGCCATGATCATATCGCAACTGCTTCCCTGGCTGCATGGCTCCGTTTTTTAGGCAGGCTAAGTGAGCAGTCCTGGCTGATGTGTGTAAAGGGAAAAGGCAAATGGAAATTGTGATTTTCACAATGACTTGAAAGGCGGGAGTGGGTGGGGTCAGGTAAGGAGTCAGGTGTGCTGCTTTCTGACAGCTCATGGGAGGAGAATGAGGCACAAAAAAGTCAGCTGCAGGAGAAAGGGAGCAGGGGGTGACAGTCTTTTCTGGAAGCCGCAAGGTGAGCTCACAGGTGTGGGTGGGGCCAGATGAGCCCAGAACGGAAGGAAAGAGAAACTGAAATTTGATCCCAGGGCAAAGCCTAAGGATTTCCTGACCTAGTTTAGGAGTTCCTGGAATTTTGGGAATCCACCGATTGAGGCCAAGGCAGGTAGAAGGATAGGAAGTGGTCACAGCAGGGCAGGGACTGGGTGAAGGAAGGGCAGAGGATGAGTGGTGAGGCTGTGTGGATGCAAGAGAGGGCACTTCCCCCATCGGTTTAAGCTAGTTCTGGGAACTCATTTTATACTCTGAACATTCCTGTGAGTTGTTACTTTTATGCTTGTTCCCATTTTACCAGCTAGAAAACGGAGGCACAGGAAGGAAAAATGACTTGCTTAAGGTCCCACAGCTGGCTAATGGCAGAGCTGGGGTTTGAAGGGAGTCTCGTACGCTTACCCCCTGCTCAATGTACACCCAGAGAAGAAGGTGAGAACCTGTGGGAGTCATAGCCAGCCAGTTCTCCTGTCTCCCCCTCTGGGTAGCAGGAAAGGGTAGAGAGCTCCTCATTCGATGGGGGCAAGAGAACTTGCTGGGGACTGGAGGGGCTGCCTGGGGAGAAGGCAGTGAGGAGGGCTTCCAGAAGGCAGATGGAGTCTGGTTGCTTTGTTATCATCACCTCCCGCGGTAATAATAATTGTGTAGCAGGTAGGGAATTGCTTTGATGTGTGGGCACTTTATGTTTTTCATTCCCTTATTTTTTTTTCTTGGCCCTTAGGTGCAGAGAGTTATTAATCATACTCTTCAGATCATAACACAGAATTGCAATTGGCCCATGAAAGACTTTCTAGGGTTTTCCCCCCACTTCCTGCACCCGATCCCCACTCCCACCCCACCCACCCGCAGGCACCCACTTTAAGGCATTTGATATATAGCTGGGAAGATGTGTCTTTATCATTTGTGACTGTGTGTGTGTATATGTCTTCCAATCTGCATAAATGGGATTGTGCTATAAATTTCATTCTATCTCTTCCTTTTTTTTTTTTTTCAACTTATGTTCTGGAGATCTCTCCATATAGTGGCATACACCAAGTTCTCCTAACTGCTGCATTATAGCCCATGGTGTGCCCACAGCACGTTCACTTATCTACTCCTCCAGTGATGGGCGCTTAGGTAGTCTTCCGGCTCCCCATCACCCGAAGGCTTGTACACATCCCCTCCATGGGAGGTCTTCTAGGACATGCCATAGCACCCGCCACCATATCCCCTCAGCTCATTTTTCTCACTCACTTGTAGCTCTGGTGGGCGGTTCATGAACACCCTGACACCTTCCCACCTCATATGCCTGTATCTTTCTTCTCCATCTGAGGTCTTTCTCCCATCTGCCTGCAGAACAGACTGGAAGCACCTAGATTACTTCCCCAGGGGCAATCTTCCACCAGAAAGGGGTGGGAGCCAGGGAATAAATACTTTTGCTTCTCTTTTCCTCAGTGGGTTGATTCGAAGCCGTGTTCTGCATGACTCCTTGAGTCCTTAGAGGGTCCCTGCCTGGTGGGCATGAACCCTAGTGGCTCACAGCAGTTGCCCTTCAGGGGCTGGGACAAGGGTGGGGAAGTAAGGTCGTGGGGGTGTAAACTTCAAGGAGGCACTCCCTCTCAGGTTCAGGCAAGTGCCCTGGTGCCTCACTTGCCTCAGTGTGGTCCAGACTCTGCACCATTTTTGGCTTTTTTTCTCCTCTGGTCCCAATTTCTCTGCTCACCTGTGTTTCTAGGGGATACCTCCCAAATAAACCACTGTCCTCTTGGCTCAGGGCAAACTTTTGGGAGACTCCAGATTAAGATATATATTCAGAGTGGATTTCTGGGGCACAGAGTATACCTGAACTTCTATTGTCTAGTTAGCACTATTCAGTAGAACTTTCTGCAAGGTTGGAAGGGTTCTATGTCCATGCTGTCCAGTACAGTAACCACTAGCCACATGGAGCTATTGAGTGCTTAAAATTTAGCTAGTGCAATGGAGAAATTGAATTTTCAGGTTTTTCCATTTTTGTTTAATTAATTAATTAAAGGGTTTATTTATTTATTTATTTATTTATTTATTTGAGAGAGTGTGTGCATGTGAGCATGGGGAGGGGCAGACGGAGAGGGAGAAAGAATCTCAAGCCGACTGGAGGACAGAGCCCAAGGCAGGGCTCCATACCGCAACCTGGAGATGTTGTCCCAAGCCCAAGTCAATAGTCTGATGCCCAACTGATTGAGTCAACCAGGTACTCCTCATTTTTCTTTAATTTAAATTTAATTGGTGTATGTGGCTGATGGCTACCATAACAGGCAGTGCAGTCCTAAATAATTCATCTACTGGTTTCCCAAATAGTTGCAACTGCTTCCCTTGCTCTGGAAGTGCTCCGGAGTTCTAATTTTCCAGCAATCATGGCACCTCCACAACACCTGGCTCTGATCTAGATGGCGAGGCTTGTGGACCTTGACTATGAGTCTGCTACAAAATAGACGAGAATTCCGAGGTTGTAGGAAGAGCGAATCCTGCATGTGGAAAGAATGTAAATACTCTGTAGCTGGAAGGAAGGCTGTGGTAGCTTTAAAACATGTCTTCAAATCCTTTGAAGTGATTCTGTGCCCTTCCCCTGGATCTGGGCTGGCCTTAGTAGCTCATGTGTAACCAGAGGTGCTGTATGACCTCTGAGGCTAAGTCAGAAAAGGGCAGCTTAGTTGGTTCTCTTGAGACTCTCACTCAAGGGGAAGGGTAGCTGCCATGTGAGAAGGATGACCACCATGCTCTCATCCTCACTAGGCATCAACTGTCAGCCATGTGGATGAGCCATCTCAGACGTCCAGCCCAGCTCTCCATTCCCCCAAACTGTGGTTGGGGTCCTGTCACCATCAATCCCCACCCCACCAAGAGCCTCAAAGCCATTTTACTCCATTGCTCACATACCTCTATGGCCCAGAGCATAAAATAATTATATAAGCACACATATATTCATACATAGACAATCTCCCCTTCTATATACAAGTGGATCTCTCTGTCTCTGTCTCTTTCTCTCTCTTCTTACAATAACTGTACAACAAATTATCCAAAACTCCAAAAATTGTGATTCAGCCACTGTGCAAGGTGACTGGTACTGGGGATGTGCAAACAGAGCTCTGATTATTGCCTTGGCAGTAACACTTTTAAAATGGAATTATAGTCTCATAATATCCTAAACATCCAGGGTATAATAGAAAATAATTCATTATACTCAATATTTTAAGAATCAAGAAAATCTTAAATAGAATGGGAAAAGCCAATAAGTAGATGCCAACACCAAGATGACACAGATACTGGAATTATCTGACAAGAATTTTAAAGGAACTTGTAAAAATGCTTCAAGGAGCACTCATGAACCCTCTTGAAACAAATTAAAAAATATAGAGTCTCAGGGGCACCTGGGTGGCTCATTTGGTTAAGCGTCCAACTCTTGATTTTGGCTCAGGTCATGATCTCTGGGTTGTGAGATCAAGCCCCTTGTCAGGTTCCATGCTGAGCTGAGCATGGAGCCAGCTTAAGAGTCTCTCTCTCTCTCTTTCTCCCTCTGCCCCTCCCCCCTCAAAAAATATATGTCATCTCAGAAAGAATTAGAAAACATAGAGAACCAGATGAAAAACTTAGAACTGAAAATACAGTAACTGAAATAAAATTCACTGGAATAAACTCATTCATCTCCATGGAAGAATGGAGATGAGAGAGGAAAGAGTTGGTGATCTTGATAATAGGCCAATAGAAATTATCCACTCTGGGGAGCCTGGGTGGCTCAGCTGGTTAAGTGGCTGCCTTTAGCTTAGGTCATGATTTCAGGGTTGTGAGATCCAGCCCTGCCTAGGGCTGCCTGCTCAGTGGGGAGTCTGCTTGAGATTCTCTCTTCCTCTGCCCCTCCCCCACTCATGCTCTTTCTCTCTCACTCTCAAATAAATAAATAATAAATAAACAAATATCTTAAGAAAGAAAAGAAAACAAATTATCCAGTCTGAATAACAGAGAGTAAACAGATTGAAGTCTACACAAAAGAGAAGTAGATTTTTTTTTTTTTTTTTTGGTCTCAATTGAGATGAAAGGAGCTTCAGGGACTTTGGGGACAATAACGAAAGATGTAATATTTATATTACTGAAGTTCCAGGAGAAAGGCAGAAAGAAACTTTGATCTGAAAAAAATATTTGAAGAAATAATGGCTGAAATACTGGATATCTGGTAAATTACCCTTAGGTAGTCTACAGATTCAAGAAGCTGAGTAAATCCCAAATAGGATAAAGTGAAGAAAGCCATATCCAGGCACATCGTAATCAAACTTCTGAAAACTAAGGACAAAGAATCTTGACAGTAACTAGCGTTCTGCCTCAGGAGCCAGAGAGGAGCAGCAGCCCCAACTTTGAGCGCTGCCCTACGGCAGGGGCCGCAACAACGGTCGCAAGTTGAGTAAGAACATGAGCAAGCCGAGGCGTGGTCATCGCTGCGGGCGCACCACGAAGCACACCATGTTCAAGCAGGACGTGATTGGAGAGATGAGCGGCTTTGCCCTTTATGCCTGACATGCCATAGAGCTGTGCAAGGTCTCCAAGGACAAGCCTGTCTTAAGTCCATCAAGAAAAGGGTGGAGACACACATCTATGCCAAGAGAAAGAGAGGAGCTGAGCAATGTCCCAGGAGTCACAAGGAAAGCAATAGTCAAGAAGGACTGAACCCCTCCCCTCTGTATATAATAAAGCCTTCTTGGAATTTGAGAAAGAGGGAAGGAAAGAAGGAAAGAAGGAAGGAAGGAAGAAGGAAGGAAAGAAAAAGAAAAAAGAAAGAAAGAGAAAAGGAAGAAAAGAAAGGGAAGAGAAGAAGGAAGGAAGGAAGGAAGGAGAGAGAAAGAAAAAAGAAAGAGAAAGAAAGAAGAAAAAAGGAAGAGAAGAAAGAGAGGAAGGAAGGAAGAAGAAAGGAAAGAGAAAGAAAGAAAAGAGAAAGAAGAGAAAAAGAAAAAAAGGAAAGAGAAGAAGTAAGGAAGGAAAGAAAGAAGAAGAAAGAAAAGAAAAAGAAAGAAAAAATGAAGAGAAGGAAGAGAAGAAGGAAGAAAGGAAAGAAAGAAAGAAAGAAAAGAAAAAAAAGGAAGAGAAGAAAGAGCAAGAAAGGAAGGAAGGAAAAAGAAAGAAAGAAAAGAGAAATAAAGAAAGAAAAAAGGAAGAAAAGGAAGAGAAGAAGGAAGGAAGGAGAAAAAGAAAGAAAGAAAGAAAGAGAAAAAAGGAAGACAAGAAAGAGAGGAAGGAAGGAAGGAAGGAAGGAAAGAAAGAAAGAAAGAAAGAAAGAAAGAAAGAAAGAAAGAAAGAAAGAAAAGAAGGAAAGAAAGAGAAAAAGGGGTGCCTGGGTGGCTCAATTGTTAAGCATCTGCCTTTGGCTCAGATCATGATCCCAGCATCCTGGGATTGAGCCCCATATTGAGCCACATATTGGGCTCTTTGCTCAGTGGTGAGCCTGCTTCTCCCTCTCCAGCTCTCCCGTGCTTGTGTTCCCTCTCTTGCTATCTCTCTCTGTCATAAATAAATAAAATCTTATAAAGAGGAAGAAAGAAATCAAAGAGAAATGACAAATTACATTTTATAGGGGAACAATAATTTGACTGACAGCAGATTTCTCTTCAGAATCCATGGAGGCCAGGAGAAAGTGGCACATTTTTCAAATCTTGAAAGAAAAGAACTGTCAACCAAGACTTCTTTATCCAGTGAAAATACTCTTCAGGAAAGGTGAAATAAAGGCATTTTTAAGTGAAGAAAACAGAAAGCTTGTTATCAGCAGACCTGTATTAAAAAAATTACGGGCATTCTTCAAACAGAAAGATAATGAAAACCAAAGGAAACCTAGAATATCAGAAATGAAGATAGGCATATAGAATGGGTAAGTATGTAGGTAAATATAATAGACTGTCTTCCTTGGAAGTTTTAAAAATAATGTTGGATGTTTGAAAGTAAAGTATTCTACTGTCTGATATTATTCTCAATGCATTTAAAAAGATAGTTAAGATACTTATGTATTTATAAAGCAGAGAGGGTAAAGGGACCTAAATAGTAATATTTCTGCACTTCATTGGAAGGGTAAAAGGTCAATAATGAAATGCCGTGATAAGCTATATTTATATGTATAGTGAAATCCTAGTGCAATGACTAAAAAGAAAAACAAACCTACACAAAGAAATATATGCAAAATCACTCTTGATAAAGCAAAATGAAACACTAAAAAATGTTCAGGTGATTCACAGGAAGGCAGGAGAAAGCAAAAGAAAAGGAAAGAAAATTAAAAAGAAGAGAAAAATGCAATGGCAGACTTCAGTCCTACCATATTAACAATTACATTAAATGTAGGGGGTGCCTGCATGGCTCAGTTTGTTAAGTGTCTGACTCTTGATTTCAGCTCAGGTCATAATCTCAGGGTCATGAGATCAAGCTCTCTGTCAGGCTCTGTGCTGAAGGTGGAACTTGTTTGAGTTTCTCTCATACCCTTTCCCTCTGTCCCTCCCCGCCCTGCTCATACGCACTCTCTCTCAATAAATAAATAAATAAAATCTTTTAAAAATTACATTAAATGTAAATGGCCTATATGTAGGTTAGACAGAATTCTTAGACTTGACAATCAAAGCATAATCCTTCAAAAAATCCTTTAATCTTCGGGCACCTGGGTGGCTCAGTTGGTTAAGCGACTGCCTTCAGCTAGGGTCATGATCCCAGAGTCCTGGGATCAAGTCCCGCATCAGGCTCCCTGCTCCATGGGCAGTCTGCTTCTCCCTCCGACCTTCTTACTTCTTGTGCTCTCTCTCACTGTCTCTCTCTCAAATGAATAAATAAAATCTTTTAAAAATCCTTTTTTTAAAAAAAGATTTTATTTATTTATTTGATAGAGAGATCACAAGTAGGCAGAGAGGCAGTCAGAGAGAGAGGAGGAAGCAGACTCCCTGCCGAGCAGAGAGCCTGATGCGGGCCTCGATCCCAGAACCCTGGGACCATGACCTGAGCCGAAGGCAGAGGCTTTAACCCACTGAGCCACCCAGGCGCCCTTAAAAATCCTTTAATCCTTTAAAAAACATAAAGGATCAATTGGACTTTATAAAAATTAAAGACTTGCTCTGTGAAAGACTCTGTTAACAGCATAGGAAAATAAATAACTGACTGGAAGGAAGTATTAGCAAACCATATATCTGACAAGGACTGGTATCTAGGAGAGTTTTAAAAACTCTCAGGGGGGGGGGGCGCCTGGGTGGCTCAGTGGGTTAACGCCTCTGCCTTCGGCTCAGGTCATGATCCCAGGGTCCTGGGATCGAGCCCCACATCGGGGTCGCTGCTCAGCAGGGAGCCTGCTCCCTCCTCTCTCTGCCTGCCTCTCTGCCTACTTGTGATCTCTGTCTGTCAAATAAATAAATAAAATCTTTAAAAAACAAACAAACAAACCCTCAAGGGGAAACCTAGATGATGCAGCTGGTTAAGCATCTGACTCTTGGTTTCAGCTTAGGTGGTGATCTCAGGGCTGTGGGATTGAGCCCCATCTAGGGCTCCATACTCAATGCAGAGTCTGCTTGAGATTCTCTCCCTCCTGCTTATGCTCACTCTCTCTCTATCTCTCTCAAAATCAATCAATCATAAAAAAACTCTCAAACTCATCAATTAAAAAATAAAAAAAATCCAATTAGAAAATTGGCAAAGGACATTGACATTTCACTAAAAAGAATATTCAGATGGTATATAAATACAAGAAAAGATGTCAGTATTGCTTACCACTAGGGAAATGCAGATTAAATGATGAACAACCACTATACACCTATTAGTATAGCTAATTAGAATAATACTGATTAGACCAAATGCTGGTGAGGATTCAAAGAAATGAACTCTCCTATGTTGTTGGTGGGAGTGCAAAATGGCACAGCCACTCTAGAAAACAATTGGCAGTTTCTTAAAAAGTTAAATATACACTTAAACTGCATGACTCCTTAATCATACTCAGGGACATTTTACCCTGGAGGAATAAAAATGTGTTGACACAAAAATCTGATACAAATATTCATGACACTTTTTAAAAAGTAGGCTCCATGCCCAATATGGGGCTTGAAATTATCACTCTGAGATCAAGAGCTGCATTGTCTTTTGACTAAGCCAACCAGGTGTTCCTTATGATACTTTTAATAGCCCAATAAATTATTGGTACTAGCTAAAATATTTAATATTAGTAATTGTAGTAACCTCAAGCTAGGAATGATCCACATGTCCTTCAACAGGTGAATAGTTAAATATCCCATTATTGGCACTCTGTACAATGGAATAGTACTCAGCAATAAAAAGGAAGGAACTAGTGAGACAGACAGTTGGATGGCTTTTTTTTTTTAAATTTTAGTTGGGTGGCTTTTAAGGACATTGTGCTGAGTGAAAAAAGCCAATCTCAAAAGGTTACATGATATATGATTCCATTTATATCACATTCTTGCAATGACAAAATTATAGAGATGAAGAACAGGTCAGGAGGGTAACAGCAGAGGGATGCTGTGACTGTAAAGGCATGGCCCTTGGGTGTTTCTTTGGGGTGAGGAGACAATTCTGTATTTTGATTGTGGTGTTTATTTATACATGTGATGAAATGTCACTGAATCATACACAAAGACAGACAAAAAGAAATGAACGTATTCGAAAGCTCAAGTCCCAGTAAGGTGTGTAATCTAGTTAATTGTATTGTGACAGTGTCAGTTTCCTAGTTTGAAAGTGTGCTATAGTTATGTAAGGATGGATACGGGGAACTCCTCTGCAGTATTTTTACAACTTCTTGTAAGTTTTTAGTATTTTAAAATAAAAAAATTTAAGTTGATAAAAAAATGTACTAAAAGAAAAAAATTGATCCCAGGAGTATTTTTCCATTCAGCTTAAATGATTCCTCTTTTTTTCTTACGTCCCTCTCCACCCCTCCCTTTCCCACTCGAACCCCCAAAGATAACCATTTTTTTTTTGAAAGATTTTATTTATTTATTTGAGAGAGAGGCAGTGAGAGAGAGCATGAGCGAGGAGAAGGTCAGAGGGAGAAACGGACTCCCCATGGAGCTGGGAGCCCGATGCGGGACTCGATCCAGGGACTCCGGGATCATGACCTGAGCCGAAGGCAGTCGTCCAACCAACTGAGCCACCCAGGCGTCCCAAAGATAACCATTTTTAACTCACAGCTTTCCCTATACTAACAGCGCATGCAGGTTTGTCGCACATATTCTTGTTGCTTTTACAAAAGCGGTGTCAATCATATGGAATACATTTTTCTGCAATTTGCCTTTCTTGCTTTGCAGTGGTCCTGAAAATGGCCAAACTTGTCCTGGGTGGTCTGGGTAGGGCTGGGTGATGGGGGGTTGGGAAGAGTGGGGGTGGAAAGAGCTGCATCAGGGGACCCTGAGTGGGGTCTCAGCCTCACTTCCACCGCCACCTTGGGTTCTCTGATGTGTCTCTCAGGACCTCTACTGCAGCATCAGGGTGGGTGGGGGACCATGGGAGAAAACAGGGGTGCATCCTCAAGGGAAGAAGGTGGGACATGGGCAGAAAGGGGCACGTAGGGTCACCTAAGGGTAGAGGAGGTGGACTGGCTCCACCAGCTTTTGACTTTTGCTGCAGAACCTCAGATTCCAAGCCCAGATCCCAATCCCAGGGGACCTCCATCTCCTCCTCAGCCTTTTCTATATCCTCCTCCCCACCTCTTGCCCCTCTCTTCTGTGCAGGTCTGAAACATCCTGATGCCTCTTAAGTCCCTTCCCTGCTCTGAGGTCCACAGCCCAGATCTCACCCGAGGGCTCTCAGAAGTCCTGAAGACAACTGAGGGGTCCTGGGTGGGAAACAGGCAGCCCCTATCAGCGAAAAGGATATGAGAGAAAAGACAAATGGAGGATAAGTGAAGGTGGACAGACTAGAAAAATAGAGGTGGAGGATTAAAGATGAAGGGGGGAGATCTGTGAGGAGTGACTGAGGAGGGAGAGGGAGGCAAGGCAGGTGAAGGGAGAAGAACAAGTGAGAAGTTTAAGTGCAGGGTGGGGTGGTAGAGAGGTGGGTGTTGGGACGGGTGAGTGAGAGAATTGAAGGGAAGTTAGGGGAGGGAGAGAGGTGAGGGCAGACAGGTTAGAGAGGCTGGTGAGGAGAACCAGATGATAGGATCAGGTGAGGCAGAAGAGCTAAGACTCCCATTGGACTCTGACTTGCTCCTTGCCTGTGTTTGCCCACCTGGACCACTCAAGTACGTCTCCGCAGGTCTCTCTCCACCCTGACCTTGTAGGTCTCCTTCTCACTGATCACCTGTCTCCCTTCACCTGACCCTGCTGTCTGGCTCAGCTTTTCCCCTCACATGTATCCTTTAAGGTCCCCCGGCTTCTCACTTGCTGCAGCAGTACCCAGTTTCAAGTCCCATAGAGGGGCAGGAACCATGGTCTTCTCAGTACCTAAGAATTTGCTTGTCCATTCTCTCATCAAATATTAATGAGCTCTTACTATGTGCCCAGGATGACCAAGTGTTTACTGTTTTGGTCCCTCAGCATGGAGTGATCTTGAGGACAGTGGCAGGGCAGGGGTCTCAGCTCACAGCATGAGTGATGGAGGGTGGACCTCAATAGTAAGGCCACCACTGTTATCTCTCAGTGAGGGAGAGTGAGTCCGCAGAGGACCAGAGAGAGGCATGCCTGGAGTGAGAGTGTTGGAGGTGAGCCTTTAGCAGGATAGATGGGAAATCATAAGCCATCATGGCTACATTCAAGTGCTTACCTTATAGTAGCCACTGTTCTAAATGTGTCCCACTTTGGGGGGCACCTGGGTGGCTCAGTCAGTTAAGCATCCAACTCTTGGTTTTAGCTCAGGTCATGATCTCGCTGTCCATGGGGTCAAGTCCCATGGTGGGCTCTGCACTCAGTGCAGTCTGCTTCAGATACTCTCTCCCTCTCATTCTCACTCACCCATTGTCCCAAATAAATAAATAAATATCTATCTATCTATAGTCTTTTTAAATATGTGTCCCACTTTCTGATGAGGAAACTGAGGCACAGAGAAATAAAGTCATCTATTTCAAGCCATGAAACTGGTAGGCGGTGGAGTCATATTTAAAGTCTGGTCTGCCTGATTTCAGAGCTTGCCTTCTTAACCCCCATGTGGGAGATTTGCAAAGGTGGTGGCACATTCGCTTGGATGCCTGGTGATGAGATCCTCACAATATAACAGCATCTCCCCAGGTTTCTAGGCTCTTGAGGGTGTCACCAGGACTAAGACTGGACCTGTGGTCCTACCTGTTGGATGGATGGACTGAAGAGATAGGACATGGCAGGGAGAGGGGAGGCCAGACTGGGCCATGGATTGGAACAGATGCTGGATGGATGGATGGATGGATGGATGGATGGGTGGATAGATGGATGTATAGATGGATAGTTGATCAGGGAGGGAAGTCAACCTCACCTAGCTTTGCCTCTAATTTCTGGCTATGGAAATAGTTGCTACTTCTTTTCTGTGTGTGTGGTCCTTGGACTGGAAGCATCAGCTTCACCTTGGAACTTGTCAGAAATGCCCATTGTCTGAACTACAGAATCAGCAATTCTGGGGCTAGAATCCAGCAATTCATGTGTTAACAAGACTTCCAGCTGAATCCAATGGCCATTAAAGTTTGAGAACCCCTGATAGAGTGTAATCATTAAGACCAGGGGAATCTCAGGGACTGCGGCTCAGACACTGGTATCTTGAGAGTTCCCCAGGAAATTGTAAAGCAAGCAAAACCCACGAACCACTGGATTGGCTGGAGGGAAAATCTCAGTTTATATAAGTGAAGCAACTGCACCATCTGAATTTAGAATTTGCAGGCAGGATTTGGGCAGGACTGGGGAGGCCAGGTGGGCAGTGGCCAGGAGGCGACAGATGGGAGACTGAATGTGAGAGAGAAACAGAAAGAAGGCTAGAGCAGGGAGCCTGGAAGTCTTTTGGAAAGAGACTCCTGGACTGGTAAATCCTCAGAGCCTGTGGAGTTGGTGGTGTGTGCGTGGGGGGAGTTTCCCTGAGTCCAGGCCCTATTTTCCTTGTAAGGGGCACCAAGTAAAGGGGCAGATGTTTTTGAAGAAATTGGAGCATGATGGAGGCCTTTCTTGGAATCTTAGGGGAGACATGGAGGGTTTGGGGGCTTCCAGGACAAAGATGATGGGTTTGCATGAATTGTCCCAAAACACACCATAGTAAATAGGGATGACAGTGGTACATGAAATGTGCAAAATGCTTTATACCTGTGATTATAGAGACTGCTCATGATGACCTTCTCCAGTATTGTTCCCCTTTTCCTGATGATGAATTGAGGTTTCATTGCAACCATCAAGTCACCCTTGACCTCTCTCTCTTTCCCTCTTTTTCTCCCTTTCTTTGTCTCTGTTGCTCTGTCTGTCTCTCTCCCATACATTCATCAGCAAATCCCACTGGCTGTACTTTCAAAGTGTTTCCAAATTCACCCACTTCTTTTTTTTTTTTTTTTTTTAAAGATTTTATTTATTTATTTTACAGACAGAGATCACAAGTAGGTAGAGAGGCAGGCAGAGAGAGGGAAGGAAGCAGGCTCCCTGCTGAGCAGAGGGCCCGATGTGGGGCTCGATCCCAGGACACCAGGATCATGACCCGAGCCGAAAGCAGAGGCTTTAACCCACTGAGCCACCCAGGTGCCCCCAAATTCACCCACTTCTGATCCTCTTCTCACCCCCATCCTGGCCTGTCTGTGGTCACCTCCTGCCCAGACAATCACAGCACCCCCATCCCTGATCCCCACCATCCCATCTGTGACTGTCTACATGCAGCCATAGATTATGTACCCTCTGTTCAAATCACCTGTTAAGCCTAACAAAGCCTTCTAACCTCATCTCCCTGTTCACCCCCCTTCTCTACCAGATGGCCTCATTGCTGTCTCTTGAATAAGCCCCTTTCTCCCTGTATGTACCAAGGCTCTTAGTTGCAAACAACAGGATCCACACTGGCTAGTTTTAGCAAAGACATGTGATAAGAATATTGAGAGGCTCATGGATTCTTGGGGAGGGCAGGGAGACAGATTATGAAGGTAATAACCTAGAATAATCCCTAACTGCTCCATGAGGGCCTCTCTGGGAAGAAAAGTCCCAACCCTGCTGTTTAGAACCTCTGATAGTCATGACCAGACTCTAGAAGCATCCTTCACAACCTCCCCAAAGAACTAGAGGCTTCTTTTGCAGGGGCCACCAGGTGACTGCTCTCCACTTTTGTGGCCACCTCCTCTGTGGCTCACTTTTTTTTTTTAAGAACAAAACCCAGATTTGAGAAGGAGCAAGATGATGGAGGGGTAGAAGACCTAATATCATTGGGTCCCAGGAGTTCAGCTAGATAGTTATCAAACCATTCTGAACACCTACATATTCAACAGGAGATCAAAGAAGAGCAGCAATTCTTTTTTTAAAATTTTTATTTATTTTTAAAAATTTCTTTTCAGTGTTCCAGAATTCATTGTTTATGCACCACACCCAGTGCTCCATGCAATACGTGCCCTCCATAATACCCACCACCAGCCTCCCCCAACCTCCCACCTCCACCCCTCCAAAACCCTCAGATTGTTTTTCAGAGTCCACAGTCTCTCATGGGTCATCTCCCTCTCCAATTTCCCCCAACTCCCTTCTCTCTGTCTCCCCATATCCTCCATGTTATTTCTTATACTCCACAAATAAGCGAAACCATATGATAATTGACTTTCTCTGCTTGACTTATTTCACTCAGCATAATCTTTTCCAGTACTGTCCATGTTGCTACAAAAGTTGGGTAATCATCCTTTCTGATGGAAGCATAATACTCCATAGTATATAGGGACCACATCTTCCTTATCTATTTGTCTGTTAAAGGGCATCTTGGTTCTTTTCACAGTTTGGTGACTGTGGCCATTGCTGCTATGAACATTGGGGTACTGATGGTCCTTCTTTTCACTACATCTGCATCTTTGGGGTAAATACCCAGTAGTGCAATGAGCAGCAATTCTAGGAACAGAAAATCGACCACTTTCCAGAAGGTAGGATGTGCAGAGAAGTTAATCTGAGGCAACATAGGGGATGATAGACCACTGGGGGAGTGGCAGTCTCCCCGCAAGTGGTGGAGCAGTGGAGCACAAAATCAGAAATTTTACAAGTCTGCTTCACTGAGGGATGTTGCTCCAGAGGCTAAGCAGGGGGTGGAGCCCTCATGGGGACAGTGTGGTATCAGGACCCACAGGGTCACAGAAGGATCTGGGGTGTCTGTGGGTGGCAGAGCTCCCAGGTATCAGAGCCGGGAAGCCTGCTGCAGAGACAGAACTGAGGAGTGAGCTCTCAGCTTGGGTTTATCTTAAACTGTGATCCGAGGCACAGTTGGACCACTGCTCTTCGAGCAGGGACCACACAATTGGCAGATCCAGGAAACTCACCTTCATCCTCTGGGAGGAGAAGTGGTGGCAGGATTCTTCTGGGTTTGGAGACTCCAAACGGGGTGGTGTGCCAGAGACAGAAATGCTAGGTCACAGGCCAGGTAAGCTCGGAGCGTGGCGGGAGACCAAGGAGATGGGAGGGATTGATGGCTTTTCTCTGAGGGCGCACTGAGGAGTGGGGCCGAGCTCTTGGCTCCTATGGAGACAGCGAGGCCACCTTTTTCATTCTTGTACTCCAGAGCTCTACGGAAAGTGTTCAGGGAACAAAAGCTTCCAAGAGCTAACCCGAGCAGATTACTTAGCACGGCCCCTGGCAAGGGTGGTGCAATTCCACCTTGGACAAAGACATTTGAGAATCACTGTAGCAGGCCCCTCATGCAGAATATCAGCAAGAACATCCAGTCAAGACCAAGTTCACCAATCAATGAGAACTGCAAAATCTCAGAAATATGGGAATATGGCGTATGAAATTCATAGCTTTTCCCCCCATTATTCTTTATCTTTCAAAGTTAAATTTTTTAATTTTTATTTTTTCTTATTCTATTTAAAATTTTTTCCTCTTTCCTATTTTAACACTTTTAACTATTTATCTTATCAATACCTTTTAAAAAATCTTTTAAAATTTTCATTGTTATACTCATATTCTATCCCTTCATTGTAATTAGCCTTATTTTTTGTATACATATAGGTTTTTCTTTCTTTAAAATTTTGGGATACAGTTTCTTCTTCTAACAAATAAAAAATGTACCCTAAATCAAGTGCATGGCTTTGTTCTAGTCTCCAGCATGATCACATTCTTTCCTTTTTTTTTCTTTTTTCAACCAACTTCTTATTAATTCCTTTTTTAGAATCTTTTAAAATTATCATCTTTACACTCATATTCCATCCCTTCATAGTGTTTACCCTTATTTGCGTGTATATATATAAGTTTTTCTTTCTTTCTTTCTTTTAAAGATTTTATTTATTTATTTGACAGACAGATATCACAAGTAGGCAGAGAGGCGGGGGAGGGGGAGCAGGCTCCCCACTGAGCAGAGAGCCCAATGTGGGTCTTGATCACAGGATCCTGAGATCATGACCAGAGCTGAAGGCAGAGGCTTAACATGCTGAGTCACCCAGGTGCCCCTATGTTTTTCATTCTTTAAAATTTTGGGAGGCTGTTTCTTCTAACAGACCAAAATACACCCAAAATCAAGTGTGTGGTTCTGTTCTATTCACCAGTCTATATACATATACATATACATATACATACACACACACACACACACAC
>NW_022631119.1:4977027-4986552 GCF_010015895.1 Lontra canadensis | reverse complement strand
CCCTCCTTTTTTCTCTTCCGAGGTCTCTTCCGATTTGGTTAGTGTATATTTTTCAGGGGCCATTGTTACCCTTTTAGCATTTTATTCTCTGATTCATCTATTCTTATCTGAATAAAATGACAAGGCAGAAAACGCACCTCAAAAAAAAGAACAAGAATGGTGAGTGCTGTGAAGTGTGTAAACCTGGCGATTCACAGACCTGTACCCCTGGGGATAAAAACATGTTTATAAAAAATAAAATTAAAAAAAAAAAAAAGAACAAGAGGGGCGCCTGGGTGGCTCAGTGGGTTAAAGCCTTTGCCTTTAGCTCAGGTCATGATCCCAGGGTCCTGGGATTGAGCCCCGCATTGGGCTCTCTGCTTGGCAGGGGGTCTGCTTCCTCCTCTCTCTCTGCCTGCCTCTCTGCCTACCTGTGATCTCTGTCTGTCAAATAAAAAAAATTAAAAAAAAAAAAAGAATAAGAGGCAGTAATGAAGGCTAGGGACCTAATCAATATGGACATTAGTAAGATGTCAGATCTAGAGTTAAGAATGATGATTATCAAGGTGCTAGCTGGGCTCAAAAAAAGCATGGAAGATACTAGAGAATCCCTTTCTGGAGAAATAAAATCCCTTTCTGGAGAAATAGAAGAACTAAAATCTAACCAAGTTGAAATTAAAAAAGCTATTAATGAAGTACAATAAAAAATAGAGGCTCTTACTGCTAGGATAAATGAAGCAGAAGAGAAAATTAGTGATATAGAAGACCAAATGATGGAGAATAAAGAAGCTGAGAAAAGAGAGAGATAAACAACTACTCGACCAAAAGGAGAGAATTCAAGAGATAAGTGACACTATAAGACAAAACAATATTAGAATAATTGGGATCCCAGAAGAAGAAAGAGAGAGAGAGAGGGGCAGAAGGTATAGAGGAACAAAGTATAGCAGAGAATTTCCCTAATTTGGCAAAGGGAACAAGCATCAAAATCCAGGAGGCACAGAGAACCTCCCTCAAAATCAATAAAAATAGGTCCAAAAAATAGTAAAACTTAAAGTCTCAGTGACAAAGAGAAAATCCATAAAACACCTTGGGACAAGAGGTCTTAAACATAAAATGGTAGAAATATTAGATTGGCAGCAGACTTATCCACAGAGACTTGGCAGGTCAGAAAGGACTGGCATGATATATTCAGAGCACTAAATGAGAAAAATATGCAGCCAAGAATACTATATCCAGCTAGGTTGTCATCAAAAATAGAAGGAGAGATAAAAACCTTCCAGGACAAACAAAAACTGAAAGAATTTGCAAACACCAAACCAGCCCTACTGGAAATATTGAAAGGGGTCCTCTAAGCAAAGAGAGAGCCTAAAAGTAACAGACCAGATAGGAACAGAGACAATATACAGTAACAGTCAATACAATGGCACTAAATTCATATCATTCAATAGCTACTCTGAATGTAAATGGGCTAAATGCCCCAATCAAAAGACATAGGGTATCAGAATGGATAAAAAACAAGACCCATTGATATGATGTCTGCAAGAAACTCATATTAGACCCAAAGACACCTCCATATGTAAAGTGAGGGGGTGGAAAACAATTTACCATGCTAATGGACATCAAAAGAAAGCTGGGGTGGCAATCCTTATATCAAATAACTTAGATTTTAAGCCAAAGACTATAATAAGAGATGAGGAAGGACACTATATCATACTTAAAGAGTCTGTCCAACAAAAAGACCTAACAATTTTCAATATCTATGCCCCTAAATGGGAGCAGTCAATTATATAAACCAATTAATAACAAAATCAAAGAAACATATCAACAAGAATACAATAATAGTAGGAGACTTTAACAATGCCCTCGATGAAATGGACAGATCATCTAAACAAAAGATCAACAAGGAAATAAAGACTTTAAATGACACACTGGAACAGATGGACATCACAGATATATTCAGAACATTCCATCCCAAAGCAACAGAATACACATTCTTTTCTAGTGCACATGGAACATTCTCCAGAATAGATCACATCCTGGGTCACAAATCAGGTCTCACCTGGTACTAAAAGACTGGGATCATTCCCTGCATATTTTAAGACCACAATGCTCTGAAACTAGAACTCAACCACAAGAGGAAAGTTGTAAAGAACTCAAATACAAGGAGGCCAAAGAGCATCCTACTAAAGAATGAATGGGTCAACCAGGAAATTAAAGAAGAATTTAAAAATTCATGGAAACAAATGAAAATGAAAACACAACCATTCAAAATCCTTGGGACACAGCAAAGGCGGTCCTGAGAGGGAAGTATATAGCAATACAAGCTTTTCTCAAGAAACAAGAAAGATCTCAAGTACACAACCTAACCCTACACCTAAAGGAGCTGGAGAAAGAACAGCAAAGAAAGCCTAAACCCACCAGGAGAAGAGAAATATCAGAAGAGAAAGATCAGAGCAGAAATCAATGAAATAGAAACCAAAAGAAC
Organism: Lontra canadensis; assembly: GCF_010015895.1. NCBI lineage: Eukaryota > Metazoa > Chordata > Mammalia > Carnivora > Mustelidae > Lontra > Lontra canadensis. The sequence continues at coordinate 4,984,088 of NW_022631119.1, read as the reverse complement.
AATAGAACAAATCAATGAAACTAGGAGCTGGTTCTTTGAAAGAATTAGTAAGATTGATAAACCCCTGGCCATACTTATCAAAAAGAAAAGAGGAAGGACCCAAATTAATAAAATCATGAATGAAAGAGGAGAGATCACAACCAACACCAAAGAAATACAAACAGTTATAAGAACATATTATATGTTATACGCCAGAAAATTTGACAATCTGGAAGAAATGGATGCATTCCCAAACTACTAAAACCGAACCAGGAAGAAATAGAAAAGCTGAACAGACCCATAACCAGTAAGGAGATTGAAGCAGTCATAAAAAATCTCCCAAAAAACAAGAGCCCAGGGCCAGACAACTTCCCAGGGGAATCTACCAAACATTTAAAGAAGAATTAATACTTATTCTTCTGAAACTGTTCCAAAAAATAGAAATTTAAGGAAAACTGTCAAACTCATTTTATGAGGCCAGCATTACCTTGATCCCCAAACCAAACAAAGACCCCATCAAAAAGAATTACAGACCAATATTCCTGATGAACACAGATGCAAAAATTCTCACCAAAACACTAGCCAATAGGATCCAACAGTACATTAAAAGGATTTATTCACCATGACCAAGTGGGATTTATTCCTGGGCTGCAAGGTTGGTTCAACATCCACAAATCAATCAATGTGATATAATATATTAACAAAAGAAAGAACATGAGCCATTGATACTCTTAATAGATGCTGAAAAAGCATGACAAAGTAGCATGACATCCTTTCTTGATTAAAACTCTTCATGGTGTTGGGATAGAGGTTACATACCTCAATATCAGAAAAGCCATCTATGAAAAACCCACAGCGAATATCATTCTCAATGGTAAAAAACTGAGAGCTTTTCCCCTAAGGTCAGGAACACAGCAGGGCCTAAAATTTATATGGATCCAGAAAAGACCCCAAATAGCCAGAGGAATGTTGAAAAGAAAACCAAAGTTGGCAGCATCATAATTTCAGACTTCAAGCTCCATTACAAAGCTGTAATCATCAAGACAGTATGGTACTGGCACAAAAATAGACAAATAGATTAATGGAACAGAATAGAGAGCCCAAAATGGACCCTCAACTCTATGGTCAACTAATTTTTGACAAAGCAGGAAAGAATTCCAATGGAAAAAGGACATTCTCTTCAACAAATGGTGTTGGGAAAATTGGATAACCACATGCAGAAGAATGAAACTGGACCATTTCCTTACACCACACACAAAAATAGACTCAAAATAGACGAAAGACCTCAATGTGAGACAGGAATCCATCCAAATCCTTGAAGAGAACACAGGCAGCAACCTCTTCGACCTCAGCTGCAGCAACTTCTTCCTAGAAACATCACCAAAGGCAAGGGAAGCAAGGGCAAAAATGAACTACTGGGACTTCATCCAGATCAAAAACTTTTGCACAGCAAAGGAAACAGTCAACAAAACTGAAAGATAACTGACAGAATGGGAGAAGATATTTGCAAATGACATATCAGATAAAGAATTAGTATTCAAAATCTACAAATAACTTATCAAACTCAACACGCAAAGAACAAATAATCCAATGAAGAAATGGGAAGAAGACATGAACAGACATTTCTGCAAAAAAGGCATCTAAATGGCCAACAGACGCATGAAAAAGTGCTCCACATCACTTGGCATCAGGGAAATACAAATCAAAACCACTGTGAGATACCACCTCACAGCAGTCAGAATGGCTAAAATTAACAAGTCAGGAAACAACAGATGTTGCCGAGGATGTGGAGAAAGGGGAACCCTCCTACACTGTTGGTGGGAATGCAAGCTGGTGCAGCCACTCTGGGAAACAGCATGGAGGTTCCTCAAAAAGTTGAAAATAGAGCTACCCTATGACCCTGCAATTGCACTACTGGGTATTTACCCTAAAGATACAAACGTAGTGATCCTAAGGGGCACGTGTACCCCAATGTTTATAGCAGCAATGTCCACAACAGCCAAATTATGGAAAGAACCCAGATGTCCAACAACAGATGAATGGACAAAGAACATGTGGCATGTATACACAATGGAATACTATGCAGCCATCAAAACCCCCTGAAATCTTGCCATTTGCAATGACATGGATGGAACTAGAAGGTATTATGCTAAGTGAAATACATCAATCAGAGAAAGACAATTATCAATTATCATATGATCTCTCTGATATGAGGAATTTGAGAGGCAAGGTTTGGGGTCATGGGGGGTAGGGAGGGAAAAAATGAAACAAGAATGGGACCAGGGAGGGAGACAAACTTTAAGGCTCTTAATCCCAGGAAAGAAACTGAGGGTTGCTGGGGGGTGGAAGGGGAGGGATAGGGTGGCTGGGATACAGACATTGGGGAGGGTATGTGCTATGGTGAGTGCTATGAATTGTGTAAGACTAATGATTCACAGACCTGTACCCCTGAAGCAAATAATACAGTATATGTTAATAAAAAAATTACTAAAATCCTAAAAAAAAGAACAAAACCCAACATTCACTGAGTATTTATTATCTACCAGCTACTGTTAGTGACTTCATTTAATTCTTGCATTCACTACTTTAAGTAGGTACTATTATCATTCCAATTTTACAGAAGAGGAAACCAAGGATCTTCAAGGTGAGACAACTCAGTCAAGGTGAAACCATTTTTTAAAAAATTTTATTTATTTATTTATTTATTTATTTATTTATTTAGAGCATGAGCAGGGGTCAGGGGAGAGGGTAAGGGGAAAGGGAGAGAAAGAATCTCAAGTAGACCCCACACTGAGCACGGAGCCTGAGGTAGGGCTCAGTTTATGAAACCTGAGATCATGACCTGTGCTGAAATCAAGAGTCACACACCTAACTGATTTAGCCACCCAGGCAGTCCACGGTCAAAAGATTTGTAAGTGGCAAAGCCAGTCTTCAGACTCTAGTTTGTCTCCTGCATCTCATTCTCCCTAGCTCTACCTGACACTGTAGTACGTGTTTTTCAGTAACCACTTTATCAAGATATAATGCACACACCATATAATTCACCCATTTCTAGTGTACAATTCCATGGATTTTAATATACTCACAGAGTTGTGAAGCCATCAATTTGAGAACATTTTAGAACATTTCATCAACCCCTGAAGAAATCCCATATGCTTTAGCCTTCACTCCTCTCATTTCCTCCCAGCCCCCTCTCTCTACACAGCCCTAGGCAACCACTAATTTACTTTCATCTCTATTCTAGACATTTCATACAAATAGAATCATATAGTATGTCTGTATCTGGCTTCTTTGACTTAGTTTAATGTTTTCAAAGTTCATGTTGTAATGTATCAGTACTTCATTATGGCTGATTCTGTATTCCATCCTATGGATATACCACATTTTGTTTATCCATATGTTATTTGGTGGACTTTTGGGTTGTTTCCACTCACTGGCTATTATGGATAATGCTGCCATGAACATTTGTTCAAGTTCTTATGTGGGTATATGTTTTCATTTCTCTTGGGTATTGTGGCTCATTTTTGAACCCAAGCTTTTGGTGATGTTCCTGATTGGTGCAGTCCAGGTCACATGTCTATAGAAATTCCCTTTTTTTTTTTTTTTTGACTTTTATTTATTTGACACACGGAGAAATCACAAGCAGGCAGAGAGGCAGGCAGAGAGAGAGAGAGAGAGAGAGAGAGAGAGGAGGAAACAGGCTCCCTGCTCAGCAGAGAGCCCGATGCGGGGCTCAATCCCAGGACCCTGAGATCATGACCTGAGCGGAAGGCAGAAGCTTTAACCCACTGAGCCACCCAGGCGCCCCTATAGAAATTCTTCTTAAGATACAGAGAATCTGGGAGTGTGAGTTTTTGGCTCACACTCATAATGAGGTGAGGTGAGTTCACCCCTGGATGAGCCTTGAGGAAGGCTCAGACTCATAATGTGGCAAATTACCAAAGTCTGGGAGAGCATTTGTGTAGGTTTAAGTTTATTGATTCTTGGCTCCAAATTCCCTCTTTTTGCCTGCTCTTTGATAATGGAGCTGGGCCTTGGTATTTCTCCTTGGCCAGCCAGGAAGTTGTTCAGCCTGGCTTGTAGAGGGGGCTGGAGGGGCAGTAGAGGAGAAAGGGGCTCTCTTTCTTCGTTCTAGTTGCTAGGGTTCTTTTCTCTTCACTGTCTGGTCCCTTGTGGTTTCTCCAGGCCACGTTTCTGCCAGGAACAGCTTTCTCCAGCTTCCATGTGCTTCTCTCTTGACTTGGGTGGCAGTAGGGTATCTGGGAGCCTCAGGCAGGATAGGCTGTGCCCTAAAAGGTCACTGGTTTCACACCCTCCCCTCAGCCCCAAGCATATGTGTGCTGGGGAATGAGATGGGATGGGGTGAGGGCTGTGGGATGGCTGTCTAATGACCCAATCCTAATCCCATACACCTGGCCTGGAGCTGCCTTGGCCACACCACACACAGAAGAAGTATGCCAGACCCTGCTGATGGTGTCCCCTTTCATTCCCAGCTCCATCAGCACCTTCACAGTCCCCAACTCCCTGTACAGCCTCTCACCAGCCTTGGCTTGTGTGCTCCCTGAGTGCAGTTCTGCCCCCATGACGACTGTTGACCAGCTCTGACCCTGGTGGCCCAGAGTACTCTCCACCATCCAGTGGTAGAGGTCTGAACCCCTCAGTTTGTCCTTCCTTGTGTACTCCTTCTCTGACCTAGGGTACGCTTCAGAATTCTCATTCCATCTTTATAGTCACTCTCTTACCTTCGAGCCCCACATTGGGCTCTATCTCACAGCCTTGAGACCATGACCTGAGCCAATATCAAGAGTCAGATGCCTAAACGACTGAGCCACCCAGGCACCCCAATGCCTGGCATTTTAAATCATAATTTCAAGTTGTATTTCCAACAGAGACTAGTAGCTATTTTTTCTACCTTTATGTAGATTTCTTAAAATTTTTTTCCCGTATCTTTATTAAGTGTGTCAGTCAAGTTTCTACCAGAATCAGTAGAATCTATCTATCTATCTATCTATCTATCTATCATCTATCTATTATGTAGAGATTATTGTATTCCAAGTAATTGGCTCAGACAGGCAGTGATGCTGCAGTCCACAGGCAGAATTTCTTTTCCTGCAGGGAAGAATTCTCACCCTCCTTCACTCCACCACTTAGTTTTGCTCTTAATGCCTTTCAGCTGATCAGATGGGCTCACTTGCATTATTGCAGATAATCTCCTAGACTAACTGATTGCAGACTTTAATGACATCTACAAAATAGTTTCAGAGAAACACCTAAATTAATGCTTAATTGAATAACTGGAAACTATAGCCAAGTTGATTATAATTTACATACAATGAACTGTACACATTTAAAATGTATTGTTGCATCTTGGCATCTATAGACACCTGTCCACTCCTTTCCCCAGACATCAAGAGATCTGCTTTCCGTCATTATACGTTAGCTTGCATTTTCCAGGATTTAATAACAGGTATTTGTGGATGAATGGATGATGCCCGGTGAAGTGAAGTAACTTGCAAAACTCATACAGCTAGGAAGTGGTCATGCCAAGATCCACACCCACACCTGCAGGTTCCTCAACTCCGCAGCCTGTCTCCACTGCCTCCCCCGTGCAGGAATCTTCTGGGGGCGGAGAATGTCAGCTCCTTGAGGGCAGGGACTGTCTGATCCTCTGATTTCTTTCTTTGATTTTTTAAAGACTTTATTTATTTATTTGACAGAGACAGAGAAAGAGCACAAGCAGGGAGAGCAGCAGGCAGAGGCACAGAGAGAAGCAGGCTCTCCGCTGAGCAGGGAGCCCAATGCAGGGCTCGATCCCAGGACCCTGAGATCACAACCTGAGCCAAAGGCAGGTGCTTAACTGACTGAGCCCCCCAGATACCCCCGCCCTTCTGATTTCATTCTTTCCTCTCCTTAGCTTCCTCTGGGACCTACAGGACATGGCGCTTTAATAAGTGGTTGATGAATTTAATTGTCTCTTCTCTGTACGTTTCCTCACGTCCCTTCCTATGTCTCTGCCTGTTTCAGTTATCTACTGATACACAGCAAATGACCCCAACACTCTGGATAAAAACAAGAGTGACTTATTACTTCTCAAGGTTCTAAGAGTCAGCTGAGCTGTTTTTCTCCCGTACTCACTCACTCACCAGGCTGTTGTCAGCTGGTGGGCTGGGTGCTGGGGTCAGCTGGGATGCTCATCTGCGTGGGTCTTTCTCTCATGGAGGTCTTTCACCATTCAGTAGTCCAGATTGGGCTTCCTTGCAAGGTGGCAAGAATATTTCCAACACACAAGCCCTTGGCAAGCTTCTGTGTTAATGCTCCAATGGCCAGAGCCAGTCATGTGGCAAAGTCACGGTCAGTGTGGGAGGAGACCATACAGGGACGTCAGGGTGGTGCGCTTGCCGCTCAGGTCAGTCCACTGCTCTGCCCTGGGGCTCCCCCTTGTTTATGGAGCAGAATACTTTGCTCTAAGAGAAAGGACTGAGGCTCCCGATGGCCTGCTACCTGTTAGCCGTGTGACCTTGGCCAGGAGACTCAGCTGTGCCGTGCCTCAGTGTTCACGCCTGTAAAATGGGTTAATGTTCATCCCTTCCACAGAAGTTCTTAAATCAATGCCTGGCTCCTAGACAGCACTCGATAAACATTGCTGCTGTTATGCTGTCCCCATCCCTTCTGGCTGGCGTGCTAGTGTCCATGGGAGCTCTTGTGTCAGCTGTGAATTATACTTGACTGTTAGAACGGAGACCACCTGCAAGGTAGAGGTCTGTTTCTCTCCCCTGTGAGACAAATCCAGAGGCGAGGCTAGTAGTTCAGCCCCACAGGCTTGTCAGGGATGCAGTGCCTTTCAGCCACCTGCTCAGCCCATTTACAGGTCTTCACTGCGGCTCCAGGAGCCTGAGGCATATTCAAAGCAACAATTACATCGGAGGAGTAAAGGGGATGACGGGCACCTGCCAGCTGACTAGTCCCTTTAGGAAACTTTTCCGGAAGTCCCGCCCCATGGCTAGAGGGTTGGGTTTTTTGTTTGTTTTTCTCTTTCTTTCTTTCTTTCTTTCTTTCTTTCTTTCTTTCTTTCTTTCTTTCTT
>NW_022631119.1:4953098-4977017 GCF_010015895.1 Lontra canadensis | reverse complement strand
CTTTCTTTCTTTCTTTCTTTCTTTCTTTCTTTCTTTCTTTCTTTCTTCTTTCTTTTTCTTTTTTTTTTTTTTTGTCTTAGCTATCCTAACTGCAAGGAAAGCTGGTTGATATCTTTTAGCTGGGCGCTAAATTGCCACCTGCAATTAAATCAGTGTTCTGTTACTAAATAAGTGGAGAATGGATACAGCCTGGGCCACTAGGAGTCTTTGCCACACACCCCTGGCTCGACGGTGAGGGAGCCAGTGTGAGTAGACCATATGGCAGGTCGATACGCCCTTCCCACTAGAATGTCAGCTCTAGGAAAGCAAGGATCTTTGTGTTTTGTTCACTACTCCTTAGTCATACCACCAGTAAGGCCTGGTACACAGCAGGCACTAGGCAATGTTGAACAAGTGGACCTCTGGCTAAGACCCCCAAGAAGCAGAAAAAAAACTTACAATTGTTTGAAACACGGTAGAGGTTGTTGTTGTTTTTTTTAAAGATTTTATTTATTTATTTGACAGACGGAGATCACAAGTAGGCAGAGAGGCAGGCATTTATTTGACATTTATTTGTCAGAAAGAGTATAAGCAGGGGGAGTGGCCGACAGAGGGAGAAGCAGGCTCGCTCCTAAGCAAAGAGCCCAATGTGGGGGATCGATCCAAGGACTCTGGGATCATGACCTGAGCCAAAGGCAGAGGCTTTAACCCACTGAGCCACCCAGGCACCCCCACGGTAGAGGTTTTAAAAGGAAATACTTATTGGGGTGCCTGGGTGGTTCAGTGGGTGGAACCTCTGCCTTCAACCCCACGTGGTCGTCGGTGGGGGGGGGGGTCTCTGCCCAGCAGGAAGCCTGCTTCCCCTCTCTGTCTCTGTCTGCCTACTAGTGACCTCTGTCTCTGTCAAATACATACATAAATAAAATCTTTTAAAAAAAAGGAAATACTTATTGATTTGCCTCTAATATTTTATTTTGAAATTTTGCACTTACAGAAAAGTGATAATAGCAGGTACAGCGATGTTCCTAAGCCCTTCCCCTAGATTCACCAGTGTTAACCTTTTACCTCCCTGGGGCGCCTGGGTGACTCAGTCGGTTAAGCCTCTGCCTTCTGCTCAGGTCATGATCTCGGGGTCCTGGGGTCAAGCCCTGCATCTGGCTCATTGCTTGGCAGGGAGCCTGCTTCTCCCTCTGTCGGCCACTCCCCCTGCTTATACTCTGTCTCTCTGACAAATAAATGTAAAAAAAAAAACAAACAGCTAACCAAACCACTTTACCTTCCTTTGTCTCTCTCTCCCACTCAAAAGCAATTGCAGCTATCACAGTACTCTACACCTCAATGCCTCCTGTGAATCTCCTCAAATCAAGGACATTTTCTGACACCAATCACAGTGCTCCAAAATTTCAACATTACGGTAACAGGACAACACTATATTATTTAGTATGCACTCCATATGCAAACTTATCCAGTGATACCCATAATATTTTTGTTCTTTAAAACTATTTACAGTTTCAAATCCAGGATCCAATCCAATCAAGGACCATGCAGATGTTGATGACACGTCTCTTTCTGTCCTTTGATCTGGAGCCTTTCCAAAGCCTTTCTGTTTTGTTTTATTCTCTTACGACGTTGACGTTTTTGAAAAGTCCAAAGCTGGTTGTTATACAAAAAATTTTGGCTTGGATTTGTCTGATTGTTTCTTCATGATTTAAATTCGGGTTAAATGTTTTTGGCAAGAATAATTCAGAGATGGCACTGTGTCCACGAGGAACATGATTTTGGTTTGTCTCCTTTTTGGTGACTGGGTTAAGATGAAATCTGGCAGGTTTCGCCCTTGTAAAGACTTCGTTTCTTCCTTCTAATTAATACGTCATCTGTGGGATGCTACTGGAGACTGTGAATATCTTTTGCCTCAAAATCTTTTCGCCCAAAGGATGAAAATTGATTGGTGATCTTTATTTGAATGAATTATTCCATTGGTGGTTCCAAAATGCCTTGAAGAGTTTGAAATACCAGTGATGGTTCAAACAGAAACAACCTGGATTTTCATGGAGAGAAAAATTTTCAGCTCTCTGGAGTCCTTCGACAACAATGTAGAAATAAATTTCTCTTCCTTTTTTTTTTTTTCTTGAATTGGTTTTGTAGCTAGATTCCCCCACATCCTGAATCTATTTGTCCATCTGTCTCTGTCCCCTTCCTCCCTTCCTTATTCCTATTTTCCCCTCCCCTGACTCAGAATTCCTTGGAAAGACTAGCCAAGAGTCGCTATATCTTAGTGTTTGGGGAAATCATTAAACTTAAGTGAGCGATGAAGCTTTGGGCCATAGACAGGCAATGAGGATATGATGACGCGGGTGATAGCGAACGTTTACTGAGCACGGATGACGTGCCGAGAATGATTCTAAGTGGTTTATAGATATTAAGTACCTATATTTTCAACAACCTTATGAGCTAGGCACTATTTTTATCTACCTTATTTCAGAGGAAAGTGAGGTACTGAAAGAGGAGATGATTTGATCAAAGACACATATACCTAGTAAGTGGCAGATCTGGGACCTGAATCCAAGTGATCTCACGCCAGGTTATCTTTCCCACTCTCTTTAACAAAGAGACTTTGCAAAGAGAAAGACTTTGAAGTGGCTAACAGATATCTTGCAAAAAGACTGATATTTGTATCAGTCAGGATTCATTTGTAGGAGGAATAAACCCCGGTAGCTATTCTAAACAAAAAGGGTTCCTAGTAAGATTCAGGCACTTACTGTGATGGTTAATTTTATGTCAGCTTGGCTGGGCCATGGTGCCCAGACATTTGGCCGAATGTGATTCTGGATGTTTCTGAGAGGGCGTTTTTTGGATGAGATTAACATTTACATCCATTGACTTTTGAGTAAAACAGATTGTTCTCCATAACCTGGGTAGGCCTCATGCAAAGGCCCCAAGAGAACAAAAGACTGTCCACCCCCCACCGCCCCTCGAGCAAGAGAAGAATTTCCCAGCAGACAGTTTTTTAGACTTGAACTGCAACCTTGTCTCTTCCCAAGGTAGCCAGTTTTCCAGTTCACCATGCAGATTTTGGATTTGCCAGTTTCTATATGTGAGCTGATTCCTTAAAAAAAAAAATCTCTCCGGGCGCCTGGGTGGCTCAGTGGGTGGAGCCTCTGCATTCAGCTCAGGTCCTGACCCCGGGCCCCGCATTGGGCTTTCTGCTCAGCAGGGAGCCTGCTTTCCCCTCCTCCCTCTCTGCGTGCTGCTCTGCCTACTTGTGATCTCTCTCTCTCTGTCAGATAAATAAATGAAATCTTTTTTTTTTTAAGATTTTATTTATTTATTTGACAGAGATTACAAGTAGACAGAGAGGCAGGCGGGGGGCGGGGGGAGCAGGCTCCCTGCTGAGCAGAGAGCCCGATGCGGGGTTCCATCCCAGGACCCCGGGATCATGACCTGAGCTGAAGGCAGAGGCTTTAACTGAGCCACCCAGGCGCCCCAAATAAATGAAATCTTAAAAAAAAAAAACAAAAAAAAACACCTCTCTTCATATATATATATATGTATGTATCATATACATATCACAATAATATATGATAATTATATATATTAATACCTCTATATCTATAGATCACCTATTGGTTCTATTTCTCTGGTGAACCCTAATACGCTTATAAAATCACTCAAAGGCCTGCAGGAGAAAGCTGTAGGTTTGGCGTCCAGGAATGACCTTCTGGCAAATTCTGCAGAGTTTGCCCACCCAAACTCTGCAGAGTTTGCCTACTTCTCCCACAACCAGGGAATTCAGGAGACTGTTGTGGGACTATTGAATTCAGGAGCAAATTGGGAGGACTGATTGTTCATCTATAGTCTCAGCTCCAAGCTCATTTGTCTCTGCTCCGTGTGTGCTCCATGCTCCATGATTGTAGGGCTGAAAACCGACACACTGCATTTTCCTGAACTCTTTGCCATCTTCTGATTAAGTTCTGCCAAGGAGAGGGGAGCCTGGGTGGCTCAGTGTGTTAAAGCCTCTGCCTTCCAGCTCAGGTCATGATCCCAGCGTCCTGGGATCGAGCCCCACATCGGGCTCTCTGCTCAGCAGGGAGCCTGCTTCCTCCTCTCTCTCTGCCTGCCTCTCTGTCTACTTGTGATCTCTGTCTGTCAAATAAATAAATAAATAAAATCTTAAAAAAAAAAAAGTTCTGCCAAGGAGAGAAGAAGAGAACAGCAACTTTCTTCTTGCTTCTCCTTACAATAGCAGCCTGGGGTTCCTAAAAAGAAGACCAGGGTCGCCCTCAGGATGGATACCTGTGGAAGGGAGGGGGAATGTAGCAGGATTGGGCAGGGCAGACATGGAACTGTGATATATTCCCAACAAAGACAGCCCCCCGACCCTGCGGCAGCTCTGGATGGTCTTTCAGAATTGTCTTGAGTTGGGATGAGCAACTGGGGTCTTTAGACCCCCACATTTATCAGTCGTTGGATGCAGGCTGCCCGTGGAAGGAGGTGTGAATTTAGGCAAAACAGGTTTCTTTAACTCAGGCAATTCCCAAAGACAGTGACAGACAAGCCCTCCTGTCACCTGGAGAAGTTCTTCATTCTTGAATGGTGTTCTGGGTCATTTATCATAACACCCACTGCACGGCGGAACACTCTAGCTCCAGCTGTAATACTGCAGCGGTCCCAGTACTAGCTGCTCTGTAGCCCCTAAAACACACCGGTAGTCCAATATGCTATGTGCCATGTATGGTCAGAGAACCAGCTCCAAGTTCTCTCCTCCAAGCCTAGGCACCTGCAGCAGGGAGCTCCCTTCAGAAGTTGGAGCAAGAGTGGCCATCGTGCCTCCTTGGAGGTTTGCAGGTTCCAGCACAAGGTATCGATAGTCTGAGAACCCATCCAGTGGGAACTTGTCGCAAAGATCCTGGATTCTGGGAGCACCATCTGTCTTTGTTCCTTCAATCCTAGAGGTGAGAGCTGGTTTATTCCATTGCTGATATTTGGGTTACTCTGGTGTTCTTTTTTTTTTTTTTTTTTCTCAGTCAGCTTTCCAAACACCTGTGCGACCAAATCTCTGAATTTAAACGCTGTTACTTGAAATACCTAGAGTAGTTCTATTTTCCTGACTGAACCCTGATGAGTAACACTGCTCCAGTTAAAAGAAAATGTGGGATCATGAGGTTATCGCCGGAACTGTTGGCTTCAAGAGTGTGCCCTGTGGTTGGGACTCCGCGGTTATGAGCTTGTCCCACTGCTTCTTGACATCTGTGAATCTTGAAACTGGGGATGCTGCCGTGGAACAAAATGAAAACAGCGGGAAGAAGGCCTGCACACCACTTCTCATGCTCTCTCTCTTTCTCTCAAATAAAGAAATAAAATCTTAAGCAAACAAAACAAAAAAAAAATAGGCTGCTAGATTTGGGGTGTCTGGCTGGTTCGGTCAGTGGAGCATGTAACTCTTAATCTGAGGTGAGTTTAAGCCCCACACTGGGCATGGAGCCTGCTTAAAATTTAAAAATTAATAAATAAACTGCTAAATTTATGTGGTGGTTTGTTAGGGCACCAATAGGAAACTAATAGAATAAGAGAAAAAGATTCTCAGATAGGCATTAACCCTGTCGGATGATTTCTGTGTTTGTCACCATCTGCCTGCAGGGGAGAAGCCAGCCCAGCTTGAGAGGCTCCTGGGACTGAGGCAGGCCAAGCCCGGACATGCCTTGGCAGTCTGATCAGGCTTCCATCCCTATTCTGCCTTTTCCAGGATGTCCAGAGTGGAGTCGTAGAGTGTCTGTGAACCTTTTCTGACTTATTTTGAGAGTGCTTAATAAACAAGGAAGGGCAGGAGGGAAGTTGCCATGCAGCAGAGGAAACTTTAGAAGGTGATGGATATGTTTATTATTTTGACCATGGTGAGGGTTTCACAAATGTATTCATAGGTCAAAATTGATCAAATTGCAAACTTACATTATAAATATCTGCAGTTTATTCTATGTCCGTGATACCTTGGTAAAACCATATAGGAAAAATAGACAAGGCTAAGGCATGAAAAGAGAAACCATAGATGGGGAGAAAATATTTGCCAGACAAGGATCTGATAATGGCCTTTCATCCGGAATATATTTTTTAAAACTTGCAACTCAGTAGTAAGACAAATGAGCCAATAAAAATGGGCAAAAATGTCGAACAGACAGTTCCCCAAGGGGAATATGTGGGTTGCAAAGAAGGAGATGAAACCATGCTTGTCATCGTTAGTCATTAGGGAAATGCAAATTAAAATCACAATGAGATTAAAGAGGGCACGTGATATGATGAGGGCTGGGTGTTAGACTGAACCAATGAATCACTGAACATTCTATCAGAAACTAGTGATGTACTATATCTTGGCTAATTGAATTTAAAAAAAAACAGAAAAAGTTTAAAAAATAAATAAAAAATAAAAAGGAATTCCCAACATTAAAGACATAAATAAATAAAAATAAAATCACAATGAGAAAAAAATAAAAAGGAAATCACCATGAGATACCATTACTCACCCAGATGAATGACTGAAATCAGAAAGACTGAAAATACCAAGTGCTGGAGAGTTCAAGATCAACAGAACTCGGTGAGGGCTGGACCTGGGTTCTCTTGGTCATCACTGTGTCCCACTGTCACACAGGTCAGGGCCTAGCACAGAGCAGGTATTTGGTAAATGTTTACTGAATAAACGAATGAAGTACTTTGAGAGGATTTTTTTTTAAGTAAGTTCTACACCCAATGTGGGGTTTGAACCCACAACCCTGAGATCAAGAGCCATACCCTTTACTGCCTAAGCCTGCCAGGTGCCCCAAGAAGACATTTCTTGATGATGACTAGAGGTCCAGGGCAACTGGCTGCTTTCTTCTGGGGATCCTCCAAGATAATGTCCCAGCTCGGGGGTGATGACTTCACAATAGTTGTTTTTTTTGTTTTGTTTTGTTTTTTTAAAGATGATTTATTTGAGAGATAGAGAGAGTGAGAGAGAGAGATCATGAGCCAGAGGAGGGAAAAACTAGCAGGAGAAGCAGACTCCCCAATGAGCAGGGAGCCCACTTTGGGGATTGATCCCAGGACCCTGGGATCATGACCTGAGCCAAAGGGAGACACCCAACCGACAGACCCACCCAGGCGCCCCGTACAATAGTTGTTACATTCCTTCATTCATTAATCATACTTTCCTGACATCTACAGAGTCCAGGCTTTGGCCCTTGATCCTGGAATCCAATGTGGCCCACCGTCCCAGCCCTCTGACAGCTCAAAGGCCACATTAACAAAGAGCCCACACATGGGGTGAGTGTCATGTGCAAAGCGTGGCGGAAGAAAAGCAAGGAGTGACTTATGGATGGGTCCCGTGAAGGCTTCTCAGAGGAAGAGCTGATCTTGTTAAATCTCAATGGATGAAGGAGAATTTCCAAAGCTCCCCAAGGACAAGGTCTTATCAATACACCCATGTCAATTTCCCCTTTTACATGCCTGCCGCCTGCAGGGGTGAGAAGGCTAAACTCCTATTTCTCAGATTCCCCTGCAACCAGGATCTGCCTTACATTTGGGTTTGTCCAATCAGATGCACTCATACGAGATGTGAAAGAATGGCGGGTGTGAGGCGGAAACCACTCTTCTCCCTGCTCCACCATCATGGAAGGGTTGGCTTTTCTGGGATGGTCTTTCTGATCAAAGCCATTTCCTTTTTTTTTTTTTTTTTTAAACATTGTATTCATCTATTTGACACAGAGAGAGAAAGAGAGAGAGAGAGCACAAGCAAGGGGAGTGGCAGGCAGAGAGAGAGAGAGAGAAGCAAGTCCCTGGTGAGCAGGGATCTCAATGCTGGGCTTGATGCCAGGACACTGGCACTATGACCTGAGCTGCAGGCAGATGCTTAACTGACTGACCCACTCAGGCGCCCCTGATCATAGCCATTTCCTGAGGGCGGTTGTCCATCACTGGGACAGATTCCCAGTTGTGTTGCCTTCCTGAACATGGCAGTGGAAGCCAATTCCTAATTAAGCAGTCAAGGTCCTGATCAAAGAGAAGAAGTCAGCCCTTGAAAAACCTATGGTTTGGCTCCTGAAATTGTACCAGAATGGTCAACACAGAATCTGTTTGAAGATCTTTTTCTTTAATTTGACGTAGAGAGTTCGAGAGAGAGCGCGAGAGAAAACACAAGCAGGAGGAGTGGGAGAGCCGAGCAGGGAGCCCGATGCGGGGCTTGATCCCAGGACCCTGGGATCATGATCCGAGCTGAAGACAGACGCTTAACAAATGAGCCACCCAGGAGCCCCACCACAGAATCTATTTGTTCTGATATTTTTGTTAGCCATTTAATCAGATGTTAGCCATCTGATAATAAGGCCCTTTCTGCCACAATTATCTAGCCTCGGTCCTGGTCTCTGTAAGGAAAGGTGTGAGTTCGTTATGGCTATTTAGCAAATCCCCACAAACTTTGTGGTGTCAAATAGAAATTTATTCTCTCGGGACACCTGGGTGGCTCAGTGGGTTAAGCCACTGCCTTCAGCTCAGGTCATGATCTCAGGGTCCTGGGATCGAGCCCAGCATCGGGCTCTCTGCTCAGCGGGGAGCCTGCGTTTCCCCCCTCTTCTCTCTGCCTGCCTCTCTGCCTACTTGTGATCTCTTTCTTTGTCAAATAAATAAATATAATCTTAAAAAAAAAAAAAAGAAATTTATTCTCTCACAGCTCTGGCAACCAGAAGCTCGCCATCAGTATCACTGGGCCAAAATCAAGGTGTGCTCCCTCCGCAAAGGCTCCAGGGGAGATTCCGCCTTGCCTCTTCCAGTCTCTAGGGGCTACTAGTCTTCCGTGGCTTGTGGCCACATCACTCCCATCTCTGCCTCTGTGGTCATATCACCTCCTCTCTTTCTCTCTCTCTCTCTCTCTCTTTTTTTAAAGATTTTTAAAAAAGTAATCTCTACACCCCAGTGTGGGGCTCAAACTTACCACCCTGAGATCGGGAGTCGAGGCTCCACCGACTGAGCCAGCCAGACACCCCGTCTCCTCCTCTTTTGTGTGGGTAATCTCTCAGTGTATCGCACTTACAAGACACTTGCCATGGCATTTAACTCCCCCCACCCCCTCGTCCAGAATAATCTCATCTCTTCTTTAATTTAATCACATTCGGGAAGACTTCCCTGCCCCAGTAAGGTCACATTTCATTTTTCAGCCTGTCACATGGAACAATGTGGGACCTTTCTTAGAGCACCTATTTCGCCTCAAGCCAGATTCCCCTCATCATCCACCCGAACTGGATCATCATGAAACACTTTTTCTCTTTCTTCCTCTAGATTCACTCTCTGCTCTGTCCTAGGTCTCAGAATCTGGATCGCACCAACGGGGACTCCCTTCCCTTCTGTCTTCCAGCTGGGGTTGGCCATAACCACTCCCTCCCACGTCCCTTCCAGTTTGGGAATGGTAAGTTTGCGGCCATTGGCGGGGCCTGACACTCTCCCTTTGTTGGTTACCCTTAACCACGCCCTGTCTCTGATCATTGCTGCTTAAGTAAGTCCCTTCCCTCATTTGACTGTGACATGGGTGTGCTACAGGGATCCTGGTTGACACACAGTCACATAGTCATGCCTACTCTGATCCCTAGAAAGAGGAATGGGACTCCCACGATTGGTTTTAGGTCAATCAGATTCGGCCAAGAATAACGTGGGGGAGGGGATCTGCCAAAAAGACACGAGAAATATTTTGTCAGGCTGGGAACAACTCTGTCTCCTTTATCCATTTTGGAGCTAGGACCCTGAGATAATGCTTCCTCCTTGTTTGACAGTTTATATGTTAAAGCTTTTCTTAAAGTAATGGTACATTGGTTAAGTATGGAGTCCTTACTTGTGCCAGGGACTGGCAGCTGACATGACTTAATGTTTTTAATTCCCACAATCACCTGGTGAAGAAAGATATTGGGACTATTTTATCCATTGGAAACTAAGAGTTGAAGTGACTTGCCCAAGGTCACACAGCAACTCGGTGAGCAGACTTGAGATTCTAAGATCTCTCTGACCTCAGAGTTCACTAAAAAAAAAAAAAGATTTATTTATTTCTTTGAAAGAGAGAGAAGGGAAGGGGCAGAGGGAGAGAGGTTTTTTTTTTTTTTTAAGATTTTATTTATTTATTTGAGAGAGATCACAAGTAGGCAGAGGCAGACAGAGAGCGAGGGGGAGGGAAGCAGGCTTTCTGCGGAGGACTCTGGGATCATGACCTGAGCCGAAGGCAGAGGCTGTAACCCACTGAGCCACCCAGGCGCCCCAGAGGGAGAGAGTCTTAAGCAGATTCCACGCTGAGGGCTCAGAGCCCTACCTGGGGCTTGATCTCACGATTCTGATATCACACCCTGAGTTAAACCAAGAGTCTGATGCTTAACCAACTGTGCCATCCAGGCACCCCAGAGTTCACATTTTTAACCACTATGATCATACTATCTTCTTTATCATACTGGAGACACTTCTACCTATCAGGTCGAGTACTCATTGCTTTGCATATATTATTTTGAATCCACAAAACGTATGAATACATCTCACCATCTTTTTTGCCCTGCTGAGATCTAACTCATCATCACAGCACACCTAGACTCCCTTATCCACTCCTAGGCATGCCAGTCCCCTTTCCTCTTACAAGGCCAGAATGTTAGACGCATACATTGGAACAGCGGCTTCCTTGCTCAAAAACCCTGCCGGGACTCGCTGTGTATCCTCCAGGAAATCCAAGTGCTTTGAAGATCTCGCAGACGCCGTAGGACCTGGCCCTTGTCTACCTGGTTAACCTTGCTCCCAGCATGGAGCTCTGGACTCCAGTGCTAGCCTCCTCTCTGCTCCTCCAACTGACGACCAGCTCCTTCCCCAGTCTGGAGCTCCTTGAGGATAGGGGCTGCAGCACAGTACCCCAATACACAGCAAATAACTGACAACCAGGAAACAGCATCCACTCAGAATGAGTGTGTGACTGAATGGGTGGATATTGACAAATGCATCTTTAGAAGAAAAGTATCACTAGGCTATTTTCAGATGAAGAACCTAGAAGTCAGAAAAGGCTAGTATGTTTCTGAAAGTAACTTGGCAAATAAATGTCCCATCTGGGTATCAGATTCAGGTTGGCCTTCCTCCTCTTCACACCACCTCCAAATGATTGCTCCCAGCTAGTCAGTGTAACACCATTTAAGAAGTGAAAATAAACACCTCAGGGGGGAACGGGTGAAAGCACAGGTACACAGGGCATACAGACAGGAGGACACATAAATAGCAGGATCCAAAAAATATCACAACAAGGGGGAACTCTGACGTTTGTGATTCCCCCAATCCCTCAAGAAATGAGACCAGCTTGGGTGGGGAGATAAAAGATTCAGATTCATAGAATCTTTTTTTTTTTTTTAAAGTAAGCTCCACAGCCAGCGTGGGGCCCAATAGAACTCATGACCCTAAGATCAAGACCTGAGCTGAGATAAAGAGTGAGAGGAGGCTTAACCCACGGAGCCACCCAGGCGCCCAAAATTCCCAAATTCACAGAATCTCAAAGGAGGTGTTGAAGGTTCAGATCAAAGGTCCAGCCCCGTTATGGTGAGAAGAACCCAGGACAATGGCATGAGTAAGACTGTCTCTGGGTACTTGGCAGAAGGGGGTGGGGGGTAGGGAAGCAAAAGACTGTCAGTGGCCAAAGTGGGCCGAGGTTTGAAGTTTCTTCCTGAACAACCTTGTAAAGATAATAGGGCAATGCATCCCGCGGAAATATCGCTGCACCCCGGGGAAACTCGGTCTGGTCTTGCGAAAAACACTCGCCCCTCTGGCCCTCAGGGCAGGTGGGTAGAGGTCCGGCCAACGCACGCTGAGTCCCCCGAGCCTCAGTGCCCACTGGCTGAGACACCCGCCTGCTCCAGGGGGCCAGCAGAAGGCAGCCCCCCGCAGCCGGCCGCCTGCAGACCCGCGGGTCCCAGGTAAAGGCGCCGCGGGGATCAGAGACAAGGCCCCGAGTTCGCCACCAGCTTCAGGTCCCACGTGAGCAGGCGCAGGAGGTTGAAGATGACACTGGCTTCGTGGCACCGAGGCGAGTCCTGGAACCCGGGAAGGAGGCGGAGCCGGGTTGAACCAGGAATTCCCTTTCGGGCAAAGTCCCCTCCAAAGTCCCCTCACCGCTCAGAGTCGGAGCTCCCAGCCCGCCTCCACCTCCCACGGTCCTCCCTGCGGTCTAACTGCCCCACCGCCTGCTCCACTCACAGCTCTCCGTGTTGGGGGACGCCTCCTCGGTGGCCGCAGGGACTTCCTCCACGAGCCCGGCCGGACCAGCTCGAGCTGCAGGGGGGACACGAGGGCCATGGAGACGGCGAAGAAGCGAGTGTCCCGGCCACTCTGCCCGCGACCCTCCCAGCCACAGACCAAAGCCCGGATCGGGGGACACCGACACCACGCGAATCGTGGCTGCGGAACAGACCGGCCAAGCGGGTGGGCCTGGGCTGGAGGCCGGGGGCGCAGAGAGAGCTGGGAGGACACGAGGGGCCGGGGGCGCGGGCGGCACTCACGCAGGCCCCCACGTCCCGTCGCGCGGCCGCCAGCAGCTCCAGGGTCGGGCCGGTGCCGGGGAACCGATCAGGGCTCGGCAGGCGGCTCAGCACCGCCTGGGAGTCCGCCAGGTCCCGGACCACAACGCGGAGGCGCGCGCACGACTGCGGGGGGAGCGGACGCCAGTTAGCGAGGCCGTGCCCCCGACCCGCGCCGTCCCCCATCCCCCGCGACGGCTCGCCCCCCTACCCAGGGCCGCGGACGATCCCTCCTGGGGCGGAACGAGCAGTTGCGCGGCCTCCAGCTCAGCGTCTCCTCCTCCTGCGGGACAAGGGCCGGCGTGACGCTGGGCCTCCTCGCCAGGCCCCCGAAGCGCTGCGGCGGCGGGGATTCCTGCACGTGGGACGCGCCTGGCCGGGACGGTTGTGCGGATTGTGCACGCAACCGCGCCGCTCTCGCAAGGCGCGAACGCTGGCTGAAGGCACCCCGCGACGCTTGGCCTCGCGCAGCCCGCCCTTTGGTCCGACGTGGAGCCCAGCCCGCCTGCAGGGGGCGCCCTCGGGGCACTGGCCCAGAGGCGCGGTGGGTGCTCCCGCCCGCTCCCCGCGGCGACCCGCAACATCTGCTGCTCAGAATCCTGGCCCGAGATCCGAGCCGCCCTGCGGGGCGCTAGGGCGCTAGAGCGCCAGGGCCGCCGCACACCGGGACCAGCGGCTGGGGCCCGGCGGGCCCTCGGGCTCGGGGGACCGGGTGGGGACGTCTGGGCATCACTCACGTAGCGGTCCCTCAGCGCCTTGACGGCCGCCAGCGCCCTGGGATCCAGCGAGCGGTAGTGGGAGAGGAGGCAGCGCCGGGGCGTCGCCACGCCGGGGTCCGCCGCCTCGCCCGCTGTCACCAAGACCCACAGCGCCACGGCCATGGCGGCTCCGCCCCTCCGCCCCATCTCTGCTCCTGCAGAAAGCGACGGACGGCAGGCAAGACGCCCAGCCCCTGCCTCTGCTGGGCCTCGCACACCGACTGATGCTCAGAGCGCGGGCGCCCAGCACACGCGGTGGCGATGGCGGTGGCGGTGGCGGTGGCGGGAGAGACCAGGAGCCCGGAGACCCCCTCTCTGCGTCGGCCTCTCTGCGCTCGCCGCCCCCCTGCGAAGTGCCCTGGGTGCCTCCCTGGTGCGGCAGCGGGACGGGCCTCCCACTGGCCCCGGCGTGGTGCCCACCTCCGACAGCGGTGCCTGCGCCCTCCATGGCGGCTTTATGTGTGCGGCGGAGACCCGGTGAGCCATCGGGCTTTCCCTCGCCATCCCGCTAAGCTTTCCGAACATCAGCGCTGGCGACAGGCCCGGTGGGATGCCTGCCATGGAGAAAAGGACTTTCCCCGGGCGGGGTACCGTGCCAGCCCTGACTCTGCCCCAAAGTCTGCCACCAGTTCTGGTCTCCGTCCCATTCTGTATCCCATCTTCTTGTCATAGCCTCGGGGTCCTGATCTCCGTTGTATATATGTTACAGAACTGTATAAACGGCTGTGTAACAATCAGCCATTGTATAGGCTTACTGTGTTCTAGACCCTGTTTTAAGAAATCCATACATAGGCGCGCCTGGGTGGCTCAGTGGATTAAAGCCTCTTCCCTCGGCTCTGGTCATGATCCCAGAGTCCTGGGATCGAGCCCCACATTGGGCTCTCTGTTCAGTGGGGACCCTTGCTTCTTTCTCTCTCTCTGCCTGCCTCTCTGCCTACTTGTGATTTCTGTCTGTCAAATAAATAAAATCTTAAATAAAAAAAGAAATCCATACACAGGTGTCACCTTTTTGGAGAGAGATTTTATTTATTTGAGATAGAGAGAGAGCATGAGTGGGAGGCAGAGGGAGAGGGAGAAGCAGGCTCCCCGCTGAGCAAGCAGTCCAATGCAGGACTCCATCTGGGGACCCTGGGATCACGACCTGAGCGGAAGGCAGACGCTTAACTGAGTGAGCCACCCAGGCACCCCAAGGTGTTACTTTTAATTCCTCAAAAAGCACTCAGCAAAGGATGTCCTATTATTACCCCCATTTTGTAGATCGGAAAACTGAGGCACAGAAAAGTGAAGGAACTTTTCCAAGGTAGGCAGTACCTGACAGAGGCCCGATTTGAACCTACACAATGTCCAGCCCCAAGGCTTTCTCTATAAGCCAGTAACTGCCCCTGCATATCTGATTCAGTTTCTCCTCTCTCTCCATCTCCATTTGCCTGGTTCCATTCCTTCTTTTGCGCTCTGTAGAGGCCTCTCTTGGCTCTTTTTCCTGTTTCTGTCCCTGATTTTGTCTAGCTTCATATTTATCTCATTCCTTTTTCTAGCAATCACCCAGGACTCCTCTGTCTGTGTCTGTCTGTCTGTCTCAACCTCCTTGTTTTAGTTTAAAAATAAAATCTACTTCACCTTGGAACCACTGTCAAAAAAAAAAAAAATCTACTACTTTTTCTGATAGCAATAGTAATGCCAGTTCATGGAAAATACAGAAATGCATAAAGGAGAAAAAAAATACTTTTTTTTTTTGTTTTCTCCCCTCAGCCTAACTCTGGACCTTTGTTTCCAATGTGTAGCTATTTGATGTCTGTTTATTTGTGCATATGTTTCCTGATTACCAAAGTAACACATTTGAAGATTCAGTCAATGCAAAAACACTGGACTTGGTGAGTTAAAGGAGGTCTTTAATCCCACTTCCTGGAGGTGATTCTTCTTAACAATTAGCAACAATTCCATGTGCTATCTCCCCCCTTGTTAAACACCCCCCCCCCTTTTTTTCCTTTCTAGAAATCATTTCTCCTAAACTGAAACCAGGCTGTACATGGTTTGGTAGCCTGTTTTTTTTATGTCTTAACATTATCTCTCATTTGCATTTCTCCACATCTTTAATGCTACTGTACCAGTTAGGGTCCCAGCAGGAAACAGATGGCCCAATCAATTTAGGATAATTTGAGGTGGGTTTAATACCAGGAGAATTTACAAAGGTTTGGGGTGGTAAAGGTAAAGGTAAATGACCAGGGGCAGTGCAAGGCCTTGGGGCCCTGGATGGGGGAAGGTCTGTCCTCCTTAGGCCCAGGGGAAAGGGAAAGGGGAAGGAGTGGTTGTTTGACCTGGGAAGGAGAATCTTTTTTTTTTTTTTTTTAAAGATTTTATTTATTTATTTGACAGAGAGAGATCACAAGTAGACAGAGAGGCAGGCAGAGAGAGAGAGAGAGAGAGAGAGAGGAGGAAGCAGGCTCCCTGCTGAGCAGAAAGCCCGATGCGGGACTCGATCCCAGGACCCCGAGATCATGACCTGAGCCGAAGGCAGCGGCTTAACCCACTGAGCCACTCAGGTGCCCCAGGAAGGAGAATCTTGTTAGCAGGATGGACAAGTGCACAAATTGTCATGACCCTGCAGGGAGGAAAGCTGGGAATTAAATATATTCTCACGTCTCAGAGAATAAATACTCTCCTTTCCTCTCCCTGGGCCTTCTATGAGGCCTCCAGTCGGCTGCACCCCCATGGAGGCCAAAGGCCAGCCTCCTGGGATGTGGCAGCAATGAGGGGGAGCAGTCAGTAGGAAGAGTTGGGCTGGAGGGGCAGTGGGAAACATCCCACATATAACACTATTAAGGCTTTCGTTCTAATGGGATCATTTAGTAACCAATCCCCTCCTGGTAGGCACTGAGGTTATTTCCAGGTTCTGTTAAAGCCATGGTTCTCCAGGCTGGTGGAAAGGGAGGTAGCAATTTTTTCATTCTCTTAACTGCTGAAGTTTTTAAGTTGAATAAAATTTACCTGCTCAATTTTTTTCTTTTGTGGGTTGTGCTTTCGTTGTATCGAAAGTCATACCAAATTAAAAGTCCCCTAGATTTCCTCTGTGCTGTATTCTAGTAGTTTATAGTTTGCACTTTATATATTGAGATCTATGATCCACGGTGAATTACATGTGGAGTTATCACGCAAATGAGGGGCTCAGGTCATGATCCCAGGGTCCTGGGATAAACCCCTTGAATTGGGCTCCCTGCTCAGCAGGAAGTCTGCTTCTTCCTCTATCTCTACCCCTCCCCCCACTTGTGTGTGTGCTCTCTCTTTCAAATAAATAAAATAAAATAAAATAAAATAAAATAAAATAAAAAAAGTTGGTTACTTAACTGTCTAAGCCACGTGGACACCCCTGTTCATTGTTTTTGTTTTGTTTTGTTTTGTTTTAAGATTCT
Source organism: Lontra canadensis (assembly GCF_010015895.1). Classification (NCBI taxonomy): domain Eukaryota; kingdom Metazoa; phylum Chordata; class Mammalia; order Carnivora; family Mustelidae; genus Lontra; species Lontra canadensis. The sequence continues at coordinate 4,960,334 of NW_022631119.1, read as the reverse complement.
TTTATTTATTTAAGAGAGAGAGAAAGTTGGGGGAGGAGCAGAGGGAGAGAATCCTCAAGCAGCCTCCTGGCTGAGCACAGGAGCCCAAGCAGGACGCTGAGAACATGACTTCAGCTGAAACCAAGAGCCAGATGCTCAGTGATTGGGCCACCCAGGTACCCCTGTTCATTGCTTTTATGCAGGAAAACCACAGACTTTTGTATGTTAACCTTGTGTCCTGCAACCTCGTTATAATCATGTATTGGTTCAGAAATGTGTTTTTATTTTTTTTAAGATTTTATTTTATTTTACTTTGACAGAGAGAGAGAGATCACAAGTAGGCAGAGAGGCAGGCAGAGAGAGGGGGGAAGCAGGCTCCCCGCCGAGCAGAGAGCCCCAGGACCCTGAGATCATGACCTGAGCCGAAGGCAGAGGCTTAACACACTGAGTCACCTAGGCGCCCCCAGAAATGTGTTTTTAATGCATAATATAAAATACACATGGCTATGCAGAAAACCCATTATATTGAAACCCAGTTGTCAAAACATAAAAGCAAGTTTGTAATAAGTAATGCACATGCCTTGTTATCAATGCATTAAGTAACAAGATACTGCAATGGGGTTTAACAACCACTATCCTTTTGAGGTGGTAATGAGAGTAAATGACATGTCAAGACACCTGTCACATCTGTAGCGGACCGTGAAAATATCTGATTTCTTTCAGCAACAAAGTCACAGTTTCTGCTATTACCATTGTGGTTTGTTGCTTACATTCGTAATGGAAAGACATGCTAACTTTCATTAGAGAGCAGTGAAAACGAAAACGCATCTTTTTCTCGTGCAAGTTCAGCCTTCCCTGAGTCCTACTGTGGGGGTGATCTGTGGACCCCAGGTTAAGCTAGACCTGCAGCAGTTAAATAGAATGAAACAGATCTATATGTGTTGACACGGAAGAATCTTCACGACATCCTATAGAGTGAAACGAAGTTATACGGCTGAACAGTACCCCTGGCGGGGCACTACCTTTGTTCAGAAGAACTCACACGTTCAGCGGAGAAAAATAGCCTTTTTCACCGACGGTGCTAGAGCAATTGGACATGCACGAGCCAAACAGTGAACCTTGATCTAAACTTCACACCTAAAATAAAAGGAACTCAAAATGGACCACAGACTTAAATGTAAAATACAAAGCTAGAAGACTTTTAAGCAGGGGGGAAATCACCAAAAACACCTTTGGGATCTAAAGCTTGGCAAAGTTTTTAGGCTTGACACCAAAGGCTCGATCCGTAAGAGGACAATTGATGACCTGGACACGACTGAAAGCTTTTCCTCTGCAAGAGACCATGTTAAGTGGACGGAAAGTCGAACTAAAGACTGGGAAGAAATATTTGCAAATCACCTATTGGATCGAGGACTAGTACCTAGAGTATACAAAGAAGTCTGAAAACTCAACAGTAAAAACTTAAACAGTCCAGGGGCACCTGGCTCCCTCAGTGGGAGGAGTGTGCAACTCTTTATTTCAGGATCCTGAGTTCAAGGCCCATGTTGGGAGTAGAGATTACTTAAATAAATAAAACTTTAAAAAAAAAAGTTAACAGTCCACATGGGAAATGGGCAAAAGAGACATTTCACCAAAGAATATACACAGATGGGAAATAAGCACACGAAAAGACCTCCTATGCCATTAGCCATTAGACAGATACAAATTAAAACCACAGTGAAAGAAAAAAAAAAAAACCACAGTGAGATCTCATCACACAGCTATCAGTATGGCTAAGCCAAAAAATAATGACAACATCAAATGCTGGTGAGGTTGTAGGAGAAAGTGATCACCCACCATTGGTGTGAATGTAGAAATGGTACAGCCATGCTGGAAAAAAGGATTGACAGTTTCTTAAAAAACTCAACATGCAACCACCACATGACCTAGCAGTTGTGTTCTTGGGCATTTATCCCGGATAAAGGGAGACTTATGTTCCCATAACATCTCCCATGTGAATGTTTATAGCAGTTTTATTTGTAATAGTAAAAAACCGGAAACAATCCTGATGTCTTTTAACAGGCGATAGTTAAATAAACTGTAGTGTATACATACCATGGAATACCATTCAGCAATTAAAAAGGAAGACACTCGGGACGCCTGGGTGGCGCAGTCCGGGTAAGTGGTTGCCTTCGGCTCTGGTCATGATCCCAGGGTCCTGGGATCTAGTCCCGCATTGGGCTCCTTGCTTAGCGGAAGCATGCTTCTCTCTGACTCTGCCTGCTTGTGTTTTCTCTATCTCTCTCTAACAAATAAATAAATGAAATCTTTTTTTTAAGATTTCATTTATTTATTTATTTGACAGAGAGATCACAAGTAGGCAGAGAGGCAGGCAGAGATAAAGGGGGAAGCAGGCTCCCCGCTGAGCAGAGAGCCCGATGTGGGACTGGATCCCAGAGCCCTGAGATCATGACCTGAGCCAAAGGCAGAGGCTTTAACCCACTGAGCCACCCAGGTGCCCCAATAAATAAAATCTTAAAAAAAAAAGAAAAGGAAAACACTCTCCCCCCCCCAATTTATTATTTTTTATTTCTTTTAAAAGGAACACACTCTTGATACACAACTGTCTGTGTAAAGGTCCAGGGAATGATACTGGATGCAAAGAGCCCATCACCAAAAGTTACACACCATAGGATTCCATTTATATAACACTCTTACATGACAGAAGAACACAGGGGTGCCTGGGTGGCTCAGTCAGTTAAGCCTCTGCCTTGGGCTTGGGTCATGATCCCGGGGTCCTGGGATCAAGCCCTGTGTGGGTTCCCTGCCTTGTGGGGAGCCTGCTTCTCCTTCTCCCTCTGCCTCTCCCCCACCTCTTCCTCTCTCTCTCTTCCTCACTCTCTCTCTCTGTAAATCTAAAATTAGGTGAAAATAAAGAAGCTTAATCAACACAATTATGCACAAATATTATATATTGTCTCGGGAGCTGTATGATGTATCTCAAAATGTATAAAAAAGGTTTTCAAACATATATATCCCTAGTTGATTAATAGGGGCATATCTCTGGGGAGGGCATGGGAACTGGGGAGATGATCCTTGGAATACTTAATCTCATCAATAATATTTTAGTTTCTGGGGCGGCTGGCTCAGTCCGTGGAGCTTTCTGACTCTTGTGGGTTTGAGTTTGAGCATCACGTTGGGTGGAGAGGTTACTTAAAAATAAAATCATTAAAAAATAATATTTTATTTCCTTACAAGGAGAGGGGAATTCTACTTGAGTAATTAAAAATTTAAACCAGCTCAGAGCGTCTGGCTGGCTCAGTTGGTGGAGCATGCAACTTTTGATCTCCAGGTCATGAGTTCAGGCCCCACATTGGGTATAGAGATCGCTTGAAAATAAAATCTTAAAAAAAGAAAATTAAAACCAACTCATTGGTTATGGGGGAAATGCTAGCTCATTGATTCCTTAATTCCTGGTAGGATGAAAACATTTTGAGAGCTTTTTAAGAGGTAGAACCTGTTGATTTGACCTCTAGACCTGCAGATATGGCCAAGTAAAATGCTGAGTTTGCTCTCTGCTGAAAATCTCTATTTACCAAATCTTTTTTCCAGCCTGTACTGGGCCCACAGACTCTGCATCTGTGAGTCTCCCCGCCCTCTGGCTTATGGTTGGGTTCAGGCAACAGGACGTGCTGGCAGGAGATTGAAAGGAGGAGGTGAGCAAGGCTGGGGTATTTATTCTCTGTCCTCCTGATGCCCTCCCTGCAGGGCTGAGGTCTGACAGTGGCTGCATTTCTGTTCCTCTACCTACAGCCTTGCTATGACGACCCCAGCTTTCCACGTTACTAGCCACTGGATGCAACACCATCCCTTGTTGCTTCCCTTAACCTGCCCACTTCGGCCCAGATTACACATTTGGGTAGGTCACCTGCTTCCTGTATATTTCAATTTTTTTCCTGAGTTTTTTGCACTGGGACTTTTATTGAGATAACTGTAGCCCTGCATGCTGTTGTCAGTAATAATACAGAGAGGGGCGCCTGGGTGGCTCAGTCAATTAAGTGTCTGCCTTCAGCTCAGGTCATGATCCCAGGGTCCTGGGATTGAGTCTGGCAATGGGCTTCCTGCTCAGTGGGGAGTCTGCTTCTCCCTCTGCCTCTGTCTCTCCTCCCTGCTTGTGTGCTCTCTCTCTCTCAAGAAAATAAATAAATAAAATCTTAAAAAAAAAACACAAAAAACCTTTCTATTAGGTTGGTATCCATCTTAGTCCACTAGGCTGCTTTAACCAAATACCACAGAGTAGGGGGTTCATGAACGACAGAATTTATTTCTCACAGTGCTGGAGACTGGGAAGTCCAAGATCAGGTGTCTGCATGGTCACATGAAGACCCTCTTCCAGGAGGCAGAGTTCTCATGGGGTGGAAGGGAGCTTGGGAGCTCTGTGGGATTGCTTTCAAAAGAGGACTAGCCCGGTTAATGACTTCCTCACCTCTTAAAGGGGCCCCCAACCAGTACCATCATCTTTGTTGATTAGGATTTTGACATCTACATTTTAAGGGGACAAATATTCAACAGTATTAAATGTACTTTTTACTGTACATCATTCGAGCTCAATAGCCTGTGTTGCGGGGCTCAGAGCTGACTTACTGATTGTCAAGAAATGGCATTTGCTACATCTCCGTGTCCTATCCCACCGCGCTCCACTCTTCCTGCCGTCACCAACTTTACTTGTAGTTCTTCAGCCTTTAGAGGCATGTGCCGGCCTTTTAGCCCCAAAGTGTATGTCGGTTCAGAACACATTTGGTGGCCAGTAACCAAAACCCCAACTCAAACTGATTGGAGCACTGGACAATTTATAGACTCATAGAACCAGAACTCCAGAGTTTAGGTGATGTTTGATCCTGGAGGACATCACGAGCCTCCCAGTTTTGTTTTGTTTTCTCTTTCGGGTCTCCCTTTCACAGGTGGGAAGGCTGTTTATCCTTACAAACTTCTAGAGGAGTGCCAGCAGCTGGCCTGGCTTTACACTTCCTTCTTCTTCAGTGGGTAGAAGACAGTTTCTTTCCCCAAGATGTCTGAGACTGAGATTTATTCTGATTGGACTGGCTTAGGTCACATGTCCATAACCAACCCAATCACTGGAGCCAGGGAGACAACTGAGGCAAATGGCAGCAGCCAGGTCACATTCTCCATCCCAAAGATGGGGGGAGGGAGGGATGCACATCCTCTTCCCAAAACCGTCTGACTCTCCAACTGAAACGGGGGATACCAGGATGGGTGCAGGAGAAGTAATGGAAGCTTGGAAAGTATGCTGCATGGGTTCCTCAAGAGGTCCTTTCTAGAATTTCCCTCATGATTTTTTGGAGTCCTTACATTTCAGCCATTTTGATGTTTCTTTTTTCTTTTTCATCTTTTTCTTTTTTTTCCACTTTTGGATTAGCATATTTCACTGCTACTGTCAAAGTGCAGAATTTTTTTAAAAATCAAGAAGATCTAAGACCTTATTTCCTTTCTCCCACCCTCTCCTCCAAAAAACAAAAACAAAAACACAAACAAAAACAAAACAAAACAAAACAAAACAAAACAAAACAAAAAAAAACCCCATGATTTTCTTGCTGTATTTTCCTCTCTGCAAATGCCAACCAGGACTCTATGCAGGAGGGCTGAGCGGAATTGGTCACGTCGCCCCTTCTTCCATTTCTTTCAAACCCCAAGGGCACAGGCTCAGGAGACAAGGTGTGGGTGGTGGATAAAAGGCAAAATTCAAGCAGCTAGAGAGGGCCAACCAGCGTGGGGTCGTGGGCGAGCTGGGGCCAAGGGGGCCAGTTCTCCATCCCCTCGGGTATGGTGGGGCCCTGCAGGGCATAGGCCGAGGTGGGGGAGGGGGGCTCCCTCGGAAAGCATGGACTCTCACCCTCTGGGGATGGCTTGCGGCCACCATCTGGTGCTGTGGGCTGCCAACTGGGCGGCCCTCAGGTGGGCAGACAAACGCACACACCATAGCCCAAAGTCAGCCCATTTTAATGTTTCTTAAAACGTCTATGCCTTTGGGGGGCCTGGGTGGCTCAGTGGGTTAAGTGTCTGCCCCTTGATTTCTGCTCAGGTCATGATCTCAGAGTCATGAGACCAAGCCCAAGTTGGGTTCTGCACTCAGCCCCAAATCCGCTTGCTATCCTCTCCCTCTCCTCCTCTCCCCCTCTACACTCCCCCCACAGTGTTGGTGCTCTCTTTCTCTCTTAAAAAAAAAAAAAAAGGCAAAACAAAAACCTCTATGCCTTTGAAGAAGACTTCCGCTGAAAAAACAAAGTAATTTTCTCATAATGCTGAGAAAGACCTACATCTGAAAAAGTCACGACTTGCCTGTAATTATCAGCATTCATTAATGAATTTAATTATAATGAGTTAGATGGGGTCTCATGGTTGAACTTGCTGAAAATATACCTGAACTATTCTGTAGATGGGCAGATCAGTCTCTATGGACGAGGGAAGGTAGAACACCACTGACAGTAACACGGTTGGGGGGGGGGGTCCCAAAGCCACATCTAGGAGCTGTGTGAGCTCCGGCAGGACCCGTAGCCTCTCTGTATCTCAGTTTCCTCATTGTCAAAATATCAGCTAACAAGAGGACCTGTGTCGAAATGCTGCTGAGGAGAGTAAAGCAGTAAGTACAAGAGTAGAGCTCCAAGTGGGGTCTGGCAGATGGGAAGTGTTCAGTACAATTCAGCTAATGATGACTATTAACCGTGATTGAAAAACTCATGTCTGACCCTCCACTCTTCAACAGCAAACTCACATTTAAAATCAGTACAGGAATGCCTATCATTTAATAGCCAACTCAGGAAGGAATGAGGAAAAGCCAGAGAGAACACAGAGGGGAGTTTTCAGAGTGAGAGAGAAAGATAAACCGAGAAAGACAGGAATGGAAGGACAAGAAGAGCCTGCCTGTGGGGCACTAGACGCCCACAGTGTGAACTCACCCCCAGGGCAGGCACTTGAGTGGGGAGGCCTGCCACTCTTGTCGTTGGGAAGGGAAGAAGTGGTCTGTTTTCAGGTCATTCCTAGAGTGCAGAAGAAAGACCAAGGCAGGCGGAAAAGACAAACAGCTGTCCAGAAGACAGGAGCAGTTGGCTCAGGATAAAGTGTTGGGGCAGAGTCAGGGCTGGCACGGTACCCCGCCCGGGGAAAGTTCTCGCCCCATGGGAGGCATCCCACCCGGCCTGCCGCCAGCGCTGACGTTCGGAAAGCTTAGCGGGATGGCGAGGGAAAGCCCGATGGCTCACC